>NW_025110301.1:181718-195770 GCF_011392965.1 Frieseomelitta varia | reverse complement strand
AAAAAAAAAAAAAAAAAAAAGAAAAAAAAAGGAAAGGGGAGAAAAAAAAAAAAAAAGAAAGGAATCGATCTAACAGAAGGGTAAAGCGTGCTCCGGTAATTTTTCCCTCATCAGGCGACCGTTCAGGGATTTTATTGGTAATTAAAAGTCACCGGGCTGTGTGATTGGAATTAATGGTCAAACGGTCAATCCGCCAGAAGGGAAATACTGAGCTGTAAAATCGCGTTCGCCGATCCGTTCGACCGAGCCGGCACTTTGATGGGGGCGAGGTTTCGATCGCGAGGCGATGAAACGACACTTCTTTTTTTTTTTTTTTTTTTCTTCTTATTCGTTCGCGCCGATATATTTGCGAAAAACGTCCTGCAAAAGGGTAAAATTAACGTCGATTAGTAACGTCGAGAATTGAAGGAAAATTAAAATGAACGGGGAAAAGGAACGTCTTTATTCGTCGGCGAAATCGGTATCAACGAAAGGAGAAACACTTGGCGATTTCGTGCTAGAAATTTATATATAAAAAAGGCTCTTGATATTTTCGTCGAGTGTCGTCGTGAAAGAAAATTTACTTGGAGGGGGGGGTCGTCGCGAGACTAGGGCCTTTTAGGGCACGGTAATGGTTATGGAAGCTTCTTTCGCCGCGACAGATTTCCTCGTGAGCCACCGAGCGAGCACCGCTCGGCCCCCGTAATCGCACAGACGAAAGTATAATATATATAACAATTCCAAAGGCATAACCAAAGGAGAAATACGAAGGCATAAACGCTGCGAGTCTCGGCCCGGAAATGGAGAGAGTAAAGCGGAGACGATATCGAGGAAACTCGGAAGAAGCGCGATCGCCGTCTCGTAAGTGCCGCTCGACGAACGCCCGGGACCATATGGAATTGTTTATGAACCATGCAACTTTATTCTCTTCCACCCGTCCCTCCTTTTTTCCCGTCTCCTCCCAATATTTCCTCTTTGTCATTCCCTCGCCGTGCTATTGGCGCGTGACGGCTGGATCGTACATTAACTCTGTATCGTGCGCTCTTCTCTTCCGTAAAACTTACCCCAACTTTCGAAATATTTTGCGAAATAAAACGGGGAAAATAGAGCGCGGAGCTTTTTCGAAACAGCGGAACTAAGAACTTTGCATTTTGCTCCGAAACGCGAGACATCGTGTTTGTTGCTACATGCAAAGAAAAAAAAAGAAAAAAAAATAATTAAAAAGTGAATTACGAATTGACGCATTAAAATTTATAAAAACCGTCAGCATGTGTACGTACGGAGGGTTGATGGTAACCGAAATTAGAAAGCTGGAGTTAAGAGATACGAGGGAGACACCGCTTATCAATTTCCTTACGGAACGACGGTGTCCGTAACGATACTGAAAAATGAACGATAACAGGTTAACGAGCCCCCCCGTTGACGTAATCGCGTTTCAAAGAAATTTCCATTGAGCCGCGGAGTGGGGTGGAAAGACGCCAAGGAACGAGAAAAGTAGATAACTTACTTTTCTCGTCAAATTCACTCTTGTCAGGGTAAAGTGAGTGAGTTCGACTGTTCGGCAGGGCGAAGGGAATATGCACATAATATTGATGGACAGTGACTCGGCCGTTATCGAGGCCGGGGGTAGTTTATCATCCGGGAACGAGCGCATTATGGCTCGATTAATCTTCGATATTTATATTAGCGCTTCATTAAATAAAATATTCGAACCAGGGTGGAAGCTGACAGGGCGCGTCGATCGAGTCTGTTTTTTTTTTTTTTTCTATTTTTTCTCGAAAAGAATGGATCGTTAATCAACTTTTCATTACCCTTCTTCCACGGATGTTTTTTCTTTTTTTTTTTTTTTTTTCTACGATGTTTTTTTTTTTTTTTTTTTTTTTTTTTATCGAATTCGCCGTACGATTTCTCTACTTACAAACTTTCTTTTACCCTTTTTATTTTAGTTTCTTTTATGCGTTTCTCTTATAGCCGGAACGTTGTACGTCACTTTTATCTCTCGCGCAGAAAGAGATCCGCGGCTCGCGTAATTTTGGAGCATACTCGATGCAATCTCTCGTCGGGAGAAAATAGAATCTTCTCCGGCGGAGGGAAATAAAGTTGAAATCCTTTTCGGGTTTCGATTCGCGGAAATTTTTGAAAACTTGCCACAGGAAACTTTTATCTCGATACGTATATATAAAAGTGTACAAAACATCCGCCGAAGCACAACTAACGTGATTATCTCGGTAGATATCGAGACTGGATCTTTATTTACGATTAAGAATAATCTTCACCAGCGGCATTGGTAAACTCTGTGAAAAATTTATAGTAAAGTTCATCCTTGGTGAATGATTAATCGTTTAAATATTTACTTACAACTAAGTACATACTCACACTGAACACATACTTGTACTTTCAGATTTGTATCGAACGTTGTCGAAACAATTGAGGATAGTCAAATCTCATCAAGATGCTAAAAAAATTTGAAAATATTTCGCGCAACGTGAAAAGATGTTCACAAAAAGATTTCGACAAGTGTTGGCTATATTTAGTTATAGTTGGTTATAGAGCCACCGTGGTCGCGGAATACGGTGGAGAAACCAGTAAAGGGAGCGGCAGCGATAAGCGTTATCAATAAACTACGCGCGCATGAAAAGTTGGAATAGCGTCGGTGGTGGCTGCCACGTCCCAATTTCCCGTCTCTCTCTCTCTCTCTCTCTCTATTTTCGAAAAACCTTCTCCCATCCGACCGAGAGACTCGAACTCGAATATATATCCCATTGATATGCAAACTAAGTCCCGGATCGTAAAATTCGCGTAATATCGCCAAGACTTTGCGACGCGAACCCCCTGTTCGTCCCTCCCCCGCCACCGATCGCCCGAAACTACCTCGTTGAAAAGCGTCTTCCAAGTTACCGGCCGATCGTACGACGCGATTTTATCCCGCGTTATCCTGAATGATACGCCAGTTTAAACTTCAACTTAGCCATAATCACGGTGTAAAGGTGAAATACAAATGCGCCCGCCGCTCTGCAATGTCGTATCGCTCGGGCTCCCTCGGCGAAAAAAGGGATCGATATAGATCGTTACGCGTTTCACGTGTCCTTCCTGCCTTTTTCTTTTTTTTTTTTAACTTAAAGCCCATTAGAAAATCCATAACGAGATTTCCGTGTTTACCGGATGGCCGTGTCGTCGTCGTCGTCGTCGTCGTCATCGTAGATGTATGGCGTAGATTTTAAAAGGCGAGCCGAGTTGTCGTCGCGTATCTCCCGCGGAGATCGGTCTTGAAACGATCGCGTCGCGAGCAATTGCAAAGATACCTCGCGATAACGAACGGCCATAATAAAATCGCCCCGTCCCGTTTTCCCGGCGATTTTTATCGCTTTATTTGCCAGCCGGCAGAGTACTCGCTCGCTCGCTCGCGAGTTTCATTAAATATCTGGAGATAAAATTCGGAGCAAGTCGGACCAAGTTGCAACATAAAACCAGGGACAGCCCTCGCTTGTAAGGACTATATAGAAAACACACTCACACATATTCTGAAGAACACCAATCTCTTCTACAAAATTGAAAACAACGTCGATCCGTGGGTCGATGCGTCGCTAATGACCGAGATGTCGACGCGACATTAAATAAAAAAAACAACAGCAACAAAATTTATTTTTCACTCTGCTCGCCGGAGATTAGATTGCGTTTGAAACTTCCGGGATACACGCGTGGCAGCAAGATTTTCAACGGTCAATGATTCGAGTGGAATCGTTGGCTGGTTCGTAAGAGTTCGCGGCAGTTCTCACAAAGTTGCACGACGAAAAACCGTCGAACGTAGCCCAGACCGTTTTTTCCCGCCAGGAGGATTCGCTCTTGCGCAACATTCTCACCATTCCCATGCAAATGAACGAGGACAACCGCCGAGACAGCGAGATATCGCGCGGTGTTTCTACCTGCGACGTCTGTGAACACGGGTCGAGAATCACGACCGCAATTGCGTGACCTCTGACCGTGGAGAGAGTTATCCTACCTACAACGGTATCAGCACCGCCGCGGCGTTCGAGCTGGCTCGAGCTATTGTTCGTCGCACTGTTTGCTCCTATCCTGTCCTACGAATTTACGCGCGTGGTCGTGTCGAGAGCCAGACGCAAAGAAGCAAAGAGACGAAGAGAAAACAGAGAAAGCGAAAGTAAGAGAAAGAGAAGAGGCGAGGAGGAGGTGTAGAAGAAACGGTTTCTATAAGAGAATCTGTTTTGCATATCGACGAATTTACGAGCCGGTCGGACCCGTCCTCTGTCACTCAACCTACTTCTTCTGTCCGTTTCGCTCGCTTAGGAAGTTTCAACCCCCTCCCGAACGTTGTTTTATGATATCGACGAGAAATCGTTGTGTCTCTCTCTCTCTCTCTCTCTTTCTCTGTTGCTTCGCTGTCTCTCGTACAGCCAATCGGCGCCCTCGACGTAATACCATCCCTCTTGCCCTGGTCTGCTTTCCACAGCGAGAGGAGTCTCTCCACCTTTCCCCATCTCGTATCGACGAATTTACTGCCGGCACCGCTCGGTCCATTGTAACGAAGATTGTTTATGATATTGACTCTTCCTTTTATGTTAATCCCGTGTCCGAACGGTTCTGCTTGACGCGCCTCGCACACCAAAGCGAAACACTCGAGTATACGTTGTTGTACGTACGAGCTGCACGAGCAAATTCGTGTGTGCGAACTTCTGTGCATCAGCGTCAGGGTGGGTTTCGCGGGGGGACGAGCCTACGTATCGACGAATTTACGAGGAAACGGACGGTCCCTGAAACTCACGTCGCGTTATGTCGCCGCTATGCTAATTGGTACAATTAGCATAGGAAGTATCGGTAAACGAATATAGTGGAGCTACCGCGACGCGGTGACGTACGATATTGCCGAGGGGTGGAACAACGATATTTGTCGTGACATCGACCGCAATTAGGCCTCGCTACAACCCGACAAAAAGGACCATTCTTTCTTTTGCTCTTTGTCGCGTTTCTGACTAACAACGTGCACCTTTTCAAACGGGAGAAAAAAACGTAGTGGTGACGAAGACCTCACGTGCATAATTTCTACCAGTGTACATACATACATACATACATATATATATATATACAATAAATACGTCAGAGGCACTCGTAACGGTATATATTTCAAACACGAGAAAGAAAACGAAATTAAAAAAGAAAAAAAAGAAAAAGAGAAAAAGCAGAAAAGAAAAAGACAAAATTGCCATCTGGCAAACGCCACGAGAAGGTACGAAGAACGTTTCGCCGTTGTAATCCCCTCGTCACCTAAGTCTCTCGTAAGTCTCTCGTAATTTCGCGATAAGTGAGACACGGTATTACCGGAGGGAAGCTCCGCATCGCGGCCTTTGTTTGAAAATCCACTCAGGAACAGCGTCGAGAGCCACGTCAGGATTTTCGGCTGGTCCGAACATTAGGCAAACTCCACCCAGCCCTGATTTACCTAATTGGCAGGGATAATTAGCGCGGCAACTGGCACGATAGCACGTCACATTCAGTCGCGAACGATATTCGAGCCGGTATTCCTCCCTCCTCGATTTTCCCCTGGTGGGCGCGTTACGCCCGAAATCAGGCATTCGTATGTAAACTTCCGCTGCCGATCTTGCCGGTCCATGAGCCACGCTCGCCGATTTCGTCGATGGTCCGGCATCGAGCCATCCTCCACTCGATGGCTGAGAGACGGTGGTGGCCCCGCCGAGGGACTTTCCGAGTAGTTTACGAGGTATACGGTCGCTCGAACCGCAGCACGAGGCCAACATAGATTGCATCATGGAATATAGATGGGAGAATAACTTCTCTCCCGCAGAGAGGAAGAGAGAAAGAGAGAGAGAGAGAGAGAGAGACGAGAGATGACAGGACGAGACCCAGGGAGAGAGCCAGGGGTTCGCGACGATTCGATACGGAACGTTTTCGGGCCACGAGCGCGTTTAGTTAAGTCATTCGCGGGGATTATGAATCCGACACGGATCGTGATCTCGACGAGCTTTTTCCTTCTCGTGGGGAACGAAGGGTGAGGTCGTAACCGGTCGGACACGATCTCGCGCACGATGACTCGTGAAATCTCGATAGACGGATATCCATTTAAAACGGCCGAACGATAGAGATCGTCACCTTGAGCAGCGAGCGTGTAGCCGACACGCGCGAGCTCCGCGGGAGCGGAATTTCCCCAGACTAGACATTTCCTCGAGAAGTTTCACAAAAATAACGAAGGCGAACGCGACGGGAGATTACGCTCGGCTTCCCGTTACAGGGGAAGTGCTTCTAAATTTTACATGCCCACCCTCGTCCCAAACTTCACGGCCACACGAAGCTTCCAGTTGATATTACATCCGCGTTTTTTTTTCCCCTAGATCACACGACATACAGATTGGTTAATTATCCTTGGCCGTTGGTCGGTACGCGTCACGTAGGTCCGGCGCGCGTAGGTACATCACGCGGAATTAGCTATTAAAATTTCATCGTTTACAACGGCGGGGCTTTTACGAAAAGTGCGCGGGAAAGTCGACCCGTTGTGAAATTCCATTTCTCACCGGCGGGGTGAAACGCAGCCGTCATGGGGCTCGTTACCGTTTTACAACGGTGAAACAGGAATACGCGTCGCGTATCGAAAGAGAGAGAGAGAGAAAAAAATGAAACGAAACTCGAAATGGCCGTAATTTTCAATATTGTGCCGTAATGCGTTTCGGTGATGCGCGCGCAACGGGACAAATTGCGGCGACACCGCACCGCGCTCCGTGAATAAACAACGAACTGTAACTGAAAAATAAAATCCGCGTGTAAAACAGGGTGAGCGGGCGGGGCGCGTGCCATATTCGCGCGTGATGCCTTGATGGACGGCGGCGAGAGCGGATCGGTGCGCGATCGAGGCCGGCGCTCCGATTACA
This sequence comes from Frieseomelitta varia, assembly GCF_011392965.1. Classification (NCBI taxonomy): domain Eukaryota; kingdom Metazoa; phylum Arthropoda; class Insecta; order Hymenoptera; family Apidae; genus Frieseomelitta; species Frieseomelitta varia. The sequence goes on along the minus strand of NW_025110301.1, from coordinate 188,895 downwards.
AGGGAGACACTTAACAGCGAAGTACCGGTCGAAACAGCGGTTGTTTCATTGCGAAACGCGGTACACCGGTATGCGGCTGCATGCGCGTTACATTGACTGATTGAGTGGCATTGAATTGAATCGAGGGTGGACGTAGGGAAGGGAAACTGGCAAATGCCTGCCCGTTGCAGCGTTGCATCGACCTACAGCTACTATCCGATCCCCTGAACCAGGGGATCTGCTGTCTCTCTTCGTCGCGTTTCGTGCGATCGCGCGCCTGTGTACGTGCAACACGTACCGCCCGTACTACTTCTTTTTTCTTTTTTTTTTTTTCGCGCGAGTTCGTGTAAGCCAGTATTGGGGGGTGGTCGGAACGCAATTACACCTGAGTAATTGCGGAAGCGAAAGAGAAAAAGCGGCGGACTGCGAGAGGAACGGGGAAAGAGAGAGAGAGAGAGAGAGAGAGAGAGAGAGAGAGAGTTCGCGGTTACAACACGGGTGCTCTCCTGTGCTTCGAGTTGACGCGTTATCCACGAGTTTGCCGCCGCGGGGACGAATTCGCCCCCGACGTTACACTTTCGTAACGCTGGTTGACGGAAAAAATGTGGGGCCGAGTGGGATGTTTTTGTCGACACCACACGCGTCGATCTTTGACGAAAGATATCTTTAAGCGAGGTTAAGTGTGTTACGTCTGCTGTCCAAATACTTCATAATGGTATAGTATAAAACTTGACAAATAAGAAGAAATCAGATCAGATCAGTTGATACGTCTAGAAATTCGTTGAAATCAGGTGTATGTAGCACGGTGCCCTTCGAATTCGATTTCAAATGTACGAAACACGATCGAGCCGGATCGACGCTCCATTCCGTAAGAATCACCCGGTTTATCACCTACGGAAACGAGCCGATATTTCAAATGATTACGGGCTCGGAGAGGCTCCGCGCGAGCAACGGCACAAAGCTGTGGTAATTAATCACAGCGTTCCGGTGAATACCGTCTAAAATTCAGCGAAACAATCGAGGGAAGTTGCGCCCCCGGTATATGCACAAGTGCCATCCACAGGCGAGTGGGGCTTCCCCGGCGGCCTTCCAATCCATCTGTAAACTGTCCACTTTGATGGGACGACAATCACACCCTGTTGTAACGAAGCTCCGCCGCGGTATTGTCTCGTTTGCGCGAAATTGTAGTACCTGTAGCCTTGCTGGAGCATCGGGGTATCGGGGGGGGGGGGGGGGGGGGGGGCGGAGCTGCCGCTGTTGCTGCTCGTTGAAAATAAAGATCACTCGGCGTTGATTGCGCCATTGCGAAGTAATCGAGGCACCGAGGCTGGCGATGGATACGCCACCTCTTCGGTCCACCATCCACCCCCATCCACCCCTTTACTCGTTACTCATCGGCGCGCGCGTTCCTACGTCGCTGTTTTTTTCTCCCCTCCCCCCTCCGCCCTCCCACCTCTTCCTTCAACCCCTTGTTGTTGTTGCCGTTGTTTCAGTTTTTCATTTACTTTGTTTCAACCCTTCGTCCCGTCGCCGCGGAAGAACGTAGGCGTGGAGCAGATTTTCCCCGGTACGTCGATTAACGGCGATAAGCTACGAAAATTGCATCAACGGGAATTGCGGAACAGACGAGCGTCGATGGGATGGATGGATGGATGGATAGATGGATGGATGGATGGATGGATGGATGGATGGATGGAGAGCGTAGTCGCCCCGAGGGGGTGAGAGAGAGAGAGAGAGAGAGAGAGAGAGAGAGAGCCAGCGTCCGATAATGAAAAAAGATTTTGCGAAGGGGCATCGAACGCAGAGATCAATTTTAACGCGCACTTATCGGCGCGTTTCCCGTAATTAGAATAATTCAGGCTGAGGGGTGGGGGTGGGGGGGGAGGAGGAGGGGAGGCGTAATTAAAATGCTTCTGCACGCACGATCGAGTAATAGGGAAGTGAACGGGCGATCTCGTTCGAGCCCGGGCTGTATATGCATATATATGTACCTACGCCTCTATTATTTCGCCGGTTGTTCGCCTGGCTGGTTCAGCCGTCCGTCGGTCCGTCCGTCTCTGCCGGTCGAATTCATTTAATTAAAGAGAGAATTAATATGAATACCGTTCGTGTCCGAAACGAACGAAAATAAACGATATATATACATACATACATATATATATATATATCGCTCGTTAACCACGAGTACCACCACAGGGCTTCATAATCGTATCGGGTTTCCTAATGAACGGGAAAACAGGCGTTTGCGCGGTTTACTTCCGTCCAGACTCTATTTTAACCAAGTTCCGGATATAATTCGGCGTAATTCGATTCCGAATACGAAAGAGAGCGGCGATGGCGGGAGTTGTGCGCAGGTGTCCACGACCGTGTACCACGATAATGCAACGCGCATCGCCGGACACGTGATGGCGGGTGATCGGTAAATCAGAATGATCGATACAGCCGATCAGACGAGGCTAGGATTACGGCGACGCGATTTGTTCGGCAAATTATACCGGCAATCACCGACTGTCCCGCTTAATCGAGTCGTTATGGCTTCCTATATAACGTTGAAAGCCAATAAAATCGCGGCCATTCGTTTCAGGGATGTTTCGTCAGCGCGAAACGCAACAGAGAGAGAAAGAGAGAGAAAGAAACGATTCTCGGTGATCGAACGACCGACGGACACGAGAGCCGGTGATATAAAAATATTTTTAATTGCGAGCCCTTGGCATCGCGCGGAATCGCGTTAAAACGCGACTTGCCGTACACTCGCTTGAAAAATCGATCGACGCGTCGCGCCCGTAGAGTGAGCCCGGATAGAAGCTGATTCCGAAAATATTTCACGATCGACTCTCTGCCGAGAGTTATTGGGATTAGCCCCGATCGAGCAACGTCCCTTCTCCGAGCGTCTTGAACCGATGCCAGAGCGAGAGGTTTTTCCCGACGGGAGCAACAAGTGTCGTATTCCTCTTATTTTTCGCGTCGCGAATATATAAGAATATATATATATATATATATATATATACGTGCCCGGCTGGTGGAGCTAGTTGAAATTTAGTGGGCAGTAAAACTTTCGGCGTATATCTCGCAAAGTGGCGGCATCCATCTTGGAAATGGCCGGGACGGTACTACGGTTGCCACCGGGAGGAAAATGCAAATTGTCGAATATTTATATGCGACGCTGTTCGGGAATGATTTGCGTGCCGGCTCGAATTTCTCCGTCCTCTCTCCTCTTTATTCCTCGAACATCGAGTGCTACCCGATCATCGAACCGCGAAACATCTTTCCACCGTGTATTTCCGCTGTCTGTCATTAAGCGGAGTTTCTTTCTCGAAACGAACGAATGGACGTTACGACAAATAGTTCTAATTAAAGTTATCGTAGATATCGTCTACGTTGTTTCTCGCTTTTCGCTGTTCTCTCTTCGCTCTCGAGATTATCTTCACAACGATAAGTTATCAGGTTTTTCAATTTCAATCTACCAATTACCAGATTAACGTTCTTTATTACTTTGACGTTTTTTCAAGTTGAAACGTAACGTTCGAAACAACGTTTGCGATTATTTATCGCATGAGCGTTGTAGCAAAAACTGTGGGGTTAGACTCACAATCAGCTCGGGTCCTTTGAAGATTACGGAAAGTCAGTGAAGTAAGCAATACCGAGGGATATTAATAGACGAAGAGGCGTGCAACGATGTCGTATCAAAGCCAAGGACGCGTAACACTTGACAGGCATGCATATCGTATGGTCGATAAAGGCTACGTGATATACCACTCGCCCGTTATATTGAAATTCTACCCTCGAAACACTGTTTGTTTCGTGCATCGTTCGAGGAAAAAATTTTCTATCGAACGCGCGAGAGTGAACAGTTCTCGAGGCGAGTTTTCCGATAGATTCGTACTCTTTCGAAGCAAAATCGATTTAAAAACACACACACACACACACTAACGCGGCAACAGTTGCGCTATCCCCGAAACGCAGAACGAGCAGAGCAGAGGGCAACAACAAGCGGTAAGCAGCGAAAGCAACGACAGCCGCCGGTGTTGTACAGCAGCCGCGGCTTTTCCCATTTTCCGCGACACCATTTCCGCCGCAATATCGCGCGGCCCCGCACGGTCCCATGCATTATGCAACGAATGATATACGCACGATATCGCGCATTATGCGAGCGACAGATGTAACAGTCTGTTGCGCTCGTTGCCCGCGAAAAACTTACACTCTCACCTCGAGTTTTACTCGGTGTCTGTTCTTTCGCGTGTATTTACCTTCCAACGAGTCGACGAAAGAGCGGCGAGTGCTTGTGTACGATCGAAATGTGATTCGAATTCGGAGCATTTCGGCTCGAAAAGCGCGGTAACGGAGGATTCACGAAAATTTGCATCGGCTCGCATCACGTATCGCGTCGCGTATCGCCCGGTGTAAACAGGTTTGCATATGCAATCGTACCCTATATATATGTATATATATACATATATATATATATATACATACGACCGATACATATGTATATAATACGTACATATGTGCGTGATATATACAGATTTCTATATATACGTATACGCACATGTACAAACACGAGGCCAGCTTGTACATAATTATGGCCGGTACACAAGCACCGGCTGTCAATGTCTGCGCATAATGTATGTACATATGTATAAATATATAGACAGGAATCGGCACACACGGCCGCGTGGGCGTGTGTGTTATATATGCATAACGATTATATGCCTATTAGAGGAATACGGGGATGTATACATACATACAATATAGACACAGGAAGGAAGTGGAGGATCACGGGGGATAGTACCATTACTGGTATTGATGAGCAGCTGACCAGAGGAATTGGTTCAGCGTGTGTGATCGATCTAGCTAATCTCCCTTTGCGGCTGGCCAGATGCTAATCTTCGATCGATATCTGCCCTGCGACGTGATATTACGTTAGCGCAGCGAGAGAAAAAGGAACAAGAAGAGAGGAACGAATCTGCTAGAGACCAGCAACTGCTAGAAACTATCATCCACCTATCCTATCCTATCCTATCCTATCCTATCCTATCCTATCCTATTCTATCGAGGCTCCGTACCACGACCAGGTATTGATCGATCTAAGATGGCTCTCGTCACGCTGCAAACAATTCGAACGTATTCGCGAGCGGCAAGCCGTTTTCACCGCAGTTATTAGTGACATTCAGGAAACAATCGTGCCGAGCAGGAGATGAACCCGACGCGGTTCAGGCCTCGTTTCAATGGGACGATCGCGAATCGACAAAGCGCGCTATAACGCTACATCGTACCCTCTTCTTCTTGTATAACCGTGACATATATCCACGATAGAAATTAGTTGGAAAATTAGACGAGCGTTGCGCGTTGCAAGACTTTCGTCGAGATGGCGCGAAATAGCACGCGTGCCTGTTAATATCCCAGCGACGACTAACATCCTCGAATTACTGCTATTAATTAACGTCTTTGGTACCGTTCCAACTTAGTACTCACTCGCCTCCCTCGCTACAGCGTTTCATATAAACTTTTACGACAGCCTTTTACGACAGTTTACCGGCTTCTTCATCTTCACCGGCGGCACACATACACACACACATACATATACAGTTCTCTACACGCGTTTTCTCCTCAGCGAGAAAATTCGCGATCACGGATGCATGAAAATTCATCGGGAGCGTCGGAGCGAAACCGACTTTGCAAATTCGCGGCAGAAGGCGAGCACAGCTCGCCTTTGACGCCAGCCAGGAATTCTCGTTAGTTTTCTAACGATTGTCGGCCGGTAGTCCGGCAGCGAACCGTGTCAGCGAAGACGGTGGCCCCGGCTAGGAAGTCGTTAAGCTCACCGTCTCCGTCCACGTGCCGTCCGCTCGGGTCCTTGTGGGGCAACGAGCGCGTTCTCACCTGGATAGACGGGACACGCGGAAGCTCATTATGCAAACGGGCGCGCGAAGGATCGCGACCATCCCCTTGCACTTTCGCCGAGCGGAACGGACAAGGTACTTTGCTAAATTAAAGCGCGAACCTCACGCAATTCAGGCTCGCGCATATGCACGCACGCGCCAGACGCACGCACGCACGCACGCACGTACGCGCGCCTTCTGTGCCTGCGTACGTTTTAACACTACTCCCGTGTACGCGACCTACCTCGTCGCTCACCTACCGAGAGAAATTTCCAGGCTCCCTTTCGGGAGTCGCGTGCTCGTGTCTCGACGAATTACGCGGGACGGTATTCACCTTCCGATCGGAGTTCGCGGCTGCACGAGTAGTTTGTCCGAGGGATGTGGACGCTCGTAACGGGGCAGTTGCCGCGTTAACGCTAAAACTACCAAGGTGGTCAAAATGACCAATTTATAATTTTCTATGGAAATTTTTATATACATCTGTAACGGTATATTTTTAGATACTAAAAATCGAGTGATCTTCGATCAAATATATTAATAGAAGCTTGCGTTCTTTATTGTATTATTAACTTTTTCCCTTGCACCTTGCACTTTAATCTCGTTGCTACAAATGTTACACTTTACTCGTTGGTAGTTCTAGTGTTAAATAGGATCGTTAGCGCAAGAATATTAACCAATTGCGCCTGGCAATTGATTGCGGATCATAACGAGTGACCGAACCGTATACAATAACTCGTCGCGTTCGTTTTCTTTTGAATTTTGTCGGTATGACATCACCGGATAGAAATCACTACGAAGTAATAAATTTGTTATCTGTTTTGCTTGGGTTGTACTTAAACATACTTAAAACTGAGAAAGTATTGTAATTTTGGCGACAGAATATTCTCGACTTGACACGTCATGCCAGCGCAAGAGATTAAACGTCGATTCATGGTACTTGCGTTAGACATCTTTGGACTCGTTCTCTTTAACTTTTACTAGATGTTACATTTTATTCGTTTAGTGTTAAATAGGATCGTTAGCGCAAGAATATTAACCAATTGCGCCTGGCAATTGATTGCGGACCATAACGAGTGACTGAACCGTATACAATGACTCGTCGCGTTCGTTTTCTTTTGAATTTTGTCGGTATGATATCACCGGATAGAAATCACTACGAAGTAATAAATTTGTTATCTGTTTTGCTTGGGTTATACTTAAACATACTTAAAACTGAGAAAGTATTGTAATTTTGGCGACAGAATATTCTCGACTTGACACGTCATGCCAGCGCAAGAGATTAAACGTCGATTCATGGTACTTGCGTTAGACATCTTTGG
>NW_025110301.1:74355-180632 GCF_011392965.1 Frieseomelitta varia | reverse complement strand
CTCCTTAACTTTTACTAGATGTTACACTTTACTCGTTTAGTGTTAAATAGGATCGTTAGCGCAAGAATATTAACCAATTGCACCTGGCAATTGATTGCGGATCATAACGAGTGACTGAACCGTATACAATGACTCGTCGCGTTCGTTTCCTTTTGAATTTCGTCGGTATGATATCACCGGATAGAAATCATTACGGAGTAATAAATTTGTTATCTGTTTTGCTTGGGCTATACTTAAACATACTTAAAACTAAGAAAGTATTGTAATTTTGGGGACAGAAGGTTCTCGGCGTGCGTGGCACGTAATTCCAGCGCAAGAGATTAAACGTCGAATCGTAGTACTTGCGTTAGACATCTTTGGGCTCGTTCTCTTTAACTTTTACTAAATCAGGACTCAGAAGCGTAGATTCCTGACTCGCGAGTCTGTTATAGTCAGTGTCCTCTAGAATAGATAGATTTAATTTCACCGTTTCTATATGATCCGTGCTATGAATACGATTAGTTGGAACTAATTCTAGTCCTAGTTCCAACGAAACTGGCATCAGACCCTCTGCACGTAGTTTTCATCAAAGAAAAATCGTGAAGAATTTCGCGTACGGAATCTCTACATTTATAAAACACGAAGTAAGATAATCTCGTTTGCAAGTAAAGTTATTACTCTTGGTTAGACAAGACTAACTCACAGTCCATTGATTTGAAATATTCATACTCGGTTATACAAGCAGTGCAACTACGAGTAAGTCGCAACAAGGAATCGCAGCTCTTAAATAGGAAATATCGAAAGAATCTGGTTAGGTGATTTCGTCGAGGGAATTGATCGTGATAATTTACGCGGAGTAAACCGGGTTACGGGTCAACTCGCTACGAAAGAGCGTTCTTGAATAATTCGGTCCGTAACGGACCATCGGGTAGGATTTATTAAAAATTCATGCATGCGGACCGTTCGCCGGCGTGTCATCGATCGCGCTTTTATCGTCGGCTAATGCGGTGTGTGATCGTTGTTCGGTGGTCGATGAGAGGCACCGAACGAGGGGCTGCCGCGGAACAATGAAATGAAAAGCTAGATTTACTTTATTGCGCGCAGGTGTCGTTGTTCGTGAATTATCCTTGGTGTATTAATGCCGCGTTGTATAGGCAGCGCGCATCCCCGAATAAAATAAATAATCGACTTTCCGCGCGTCGTCGTTCATTCGACAATTATCATAATTTTACGGCCGAGTGCGTGTCGAGAGCGGACGGGTGAATCTCTCTCTCTTTCTCTCTCTTTTTCTCTGAATCGTCACCGAACGCTGCCGCGCAGCACTCCGTAGGACAAATAACGCTATCGTTTAAACGGTAATTCGGCGTGATCGGGTTTTGTCGTTCAGCATTTAAATCGAAATGCAGTTTGTTGTCTTTGTGGACATTTAATCGAATATCAGGCGCCTACTCCACACTCCCCCTTATAAATCCTATCCGGCCTGCACGAATATATCGAACGAACGAGAGGAACGAACTTGGCAATTGTGTACGGCAATCGATTAAAATATTTTCATTAGGGGCGCTTGCAGTTGTGGAGCGAACGTATAACGAATGATTCGAATCAGGTCTGATTGTAAATTAAGCGCGAAACCGCCGTTGATTGGTTTGAAATCAGATCACTACGATTCCGTTCGTCGGTCAGTTGGCTGCATCTATCGTTTGTGTGCATCGACCAGGAGCAGAAGAGTGGCAGGAGTGCACCGCGCGCGAGGGTGAGTGCAATAGAGGGTGGTTGCATACAGAGAAACTTCCCTAAAATGAATTACACGGGCGTGGATCCGTTGCCAGGCAACCTTCCTCTCTCTTTCTCTCTCCCTCTTTTTGTCCCGTTCTCTCTTCCACCCTGCCGCGCGATGCACTCTGTACCGCCATGGTTTTTGTTTGTATTACAAAATCACCCCGTCACGGGCGCACCGCGGACCGACGATCGGGAAATTTGTAAATTCTGGGTCGGGCCACGCGGGTCAATTGACCCATACCTAAAGCAATCACCGATGTTGAAAAAAAAAAAAAAGAAAAAAAGGAAGCTCGGTGGGTTTTTACATCGACGCGTATTACATCGAACCTCGCGGCGGGTACACGCGACACCAGGAATTTACCACTTGTCGTTCGCGTATCGTGCACGATGACGTTACGCAATTACCAGAATGAAATTTATCTCGAGAAAAATTCACGGCAGCGGTTCTTTCACTCTGTTCGACGATCTACGTAGTGTGCGTATTAACCTCTTGCGGAGGTTAACGCGCCACGTTCCAAATTATATTTTCTCAGTTTTAAGTATATTTAAATGTAACCCAGGGAAAACAAATAATTACTTCTTAATAATTTCTATCCAGTGATGTCATACCGACGAGTTCAAAAGAAAAAGAAAGCGAATTATTGTATACGGTTCGGTCACTCGTTATGGTCCGCGCGAATTAGTTGTCAGTGCAAGGGGTTGACCTCTTACGTAGCGAGAATTCTTTGCCCCAAATTGCAACATTTTCTCAGTTTTAAGTATATTTAAACCTAACCCGGGCAAAACAAATAAGTATTATTACTTTTTAATAATTTCTAACCAGTGATGTCATACCGACGAGTTCAAAAGAAAGAGAAAGCGACGAATTATTGTGTGACGGTTCGGTCACTCGTTATGGTCCGCAATCAGTTGCCAGCGCAAGGGATTAACGGACGATGAATTGAACGCTGCAAAAGCAACCCCAATCCACCTCTCTGTCGACTTTGTCGTTCTTAACCGCAGCAGGTATGTTTACTTTTCCCTTTTCAGAAAGATTTTCAACGAGCGACGCGTGACAGTAAAAAAAAAAAAAAAAAGAAAAAGAAAGAAAGAAAGGACAGTGGAACGCGGAGGTTCGAGGGGTTCGAAACGAATCGTCCTTCTCTAAGTTCCGGCTGTAATCGACAACACCGGGTTCCCACAACCCGCTCCCACCCCCCCGAGTTTCACGGTTGTAACTGCGATTTGCTCTTTCGCGAGCCGGCCTTTAAAGTTTCAACCCTAAAAGTGTTTCACGCTTGGTGTCACCCATTGATCGAATTTAAAACTGATGCGTAGCCGGGCCACCCGTTCGGGTGACATCGCTTTGACACCCGGATGTACTGATTTTACAAGCAGGCACGCGGCGGAAACGGATCCTACCAATGAGAATTTAGGGCCGGGAGAAGAAGAAAGAGCGGACGAGCGAAAGAGTTTGGCGACCGACGCGTACGAGGGTTGTATTTATCTATTCGTCCAGCGTCTCCGTGATAAGCGTGACTAAATTCCTGGAAATTCGTTTTTCACGGTGCAACGGCTGCGTCAATTAGTCACGTCGATGTTAATGATGAAACATTGCGAACAACGAACGATAATCGAGATAACGATAGTGTAAGCTCTTGCGCTGGAATCACGTGCCACGCACGTCGAGAATTTTTTGTCCCAAAATTGTAATATTTCCTCAGTTTCAAATAAAACAAAATAGGCAAAACAAATAATAAATTGTATTACTCGTGCCGACGAGATTCAAAAAGAGAGCGACGAATTATTGTATACAAGTTATATTGGTCACTCGTTATGGTCCGCAATCAGTTGCCAGCGCAAGTGGTTAAAAACGCGTCGCCATTTCGAGCAAAAGCGCGGGATAATCGCGTTGCCACCGATCGGATCGACGATCTCGATGTTTAGACAATGAATCCATCGAGCTAACGAACGACGAGGCAAGAGATAACGATCCGGTTTAGAAGGTCGATACTTGGAATGGAACACAACCTCGAAAGGGGTTAGTTCAGGGACTTCCTTTGAAAGAGTAGAACTGGGTTTCCAGGTAAACGCGCGATAGAATTCCGCAGTGGCGGACGCGTTCCTAGACTCGCGCCGATTTCGGTGAACAATGTCCATTTTCGAGAAACGTGAAAGCCTAGCAGAAGGGTGACGGTGTTGCCTTTCACGCCGCGCTCTTCCGTCCAAGAATTCTGCCGAAGCACACCGATATGTCGGATTCATTGCGCAATTCGACGAACCGAGTTCTACCGATCGATGCGACGATAATTCCACCGATATCCACTTGCCGTTCCTTTTCTGGACTTGCTCCAAGACTACTTCCTCCTCATACGATAAACTTGCTCTGCAGCGAGTCTATCGTACAGAATCGTTCACGTAAAAAACATGTAACGTAAACGTCGATGTGAGACAACAGACGAAATCGTACTGGTTTACGCAATGAGCAGAGAGCGTGACGAGGCGGCCCCCGCGCCACTCTCGTATAAAACGAAACGATCGTAGAGTGTCGACGATTATTCACGCTCTCGCCATTCGTTATCGGCAGATTACCCGCGCGGCCCGGTATTGACGAATGGATTAACGTCGTGGGTTTGCTTAACGCGACCGATAAGGAGACGATAAGGGACACGTAATTGCGACGAAGCGGCTGCCGACACTTGTCGCGGCAGGAGGTCTTTACACAGCCATCGTCGTCGTCGTCGTCGTCATCGGCGTGCCGTCGGATCGTGAAAAGCTCGACAGCCGGTGCTTTGCATACGGCGCGTCCAATCGCACGAAATCGGATGTCACGTTTCTCGTGGTGCGAGCGAAGGTCCCTTATCATCATCGCCGCGTTTTATTTCGTTCCCCGTGGATACATACACACGGGTTTCCCATCGGAGGATTGTGTAAATCTGGTCACGTCGAAGAGCCATGTGGAGAGCTGAATGTGCGCGACGCTCGCGACCGCGAGGGATACGGTGTTATCTCGCGTCCCAAGCCGATTCGTCGCCGCTTTATCTTCCGTGTGCAAAGAAACGACCGGTTCTCTCCCCCCCCTTCGGCCTGATACCGAATGAAAACTCGAAGACTGGCCGTATTTACAGAGAACTTTTCTCTCGAAGAGAGGCACCGGCGTACAAAGGATCCTCTCACCGCTTGGCCGGCCGGCTGCTACAGGTTACTTTCGTGTAAACAGCCAGCTCCTGCCGCGAGTCCCTCGGCCCTGTTATCGCCGGATTATTTCTTTCATTCGTTCTCGACTTAGGGATACTAAGAATAAAATATGCACGGACCCGAGGCGCGTTTCTTCAGGACTCCTTCGCCTCCCCTCACCACTCCCACGGCCGTTCTTCGATAATTAGACCCGTTAATTGCGAAACATCGTCCCTCTTTCTCTTCCCTCTTTCAGCTTCCGAACTACGCTGTACGTTCTGATCTTGACGAGAGAAAGAAAGAAAGAAAGAGAGAGAGAAAGAGAGAGAGAGAGAAAAATAGCATTAAAAGAATGTTTACGAGAGGCCGGCTCTGGTGTTAAAGTGTAATATGACGTATGCCTCTGGGCGTCTTTCTTCTGTTAGGCTGCCGGGATTAATATCGCTAATTGTTAGTCTCAAAGGATGCGAAGTATGTCGGCTCGGAAAGTCTGCTGGGGGCTCGGGCAAACGACTTGGAAAATTAAGGATTAAGACTTCGGGGCTAATATTGCCTCGTCTTGCATGAAACATGGACGAGCTCGCTCCGGTTAGGTGGTAATTCGGAGAACAAAGGGGTTTTTGTTTCGGCTTAAGAACGCGAGCTCTCCGCCCGCGAGAAACAGAGGATTCGCGTTCGAACGATGAGTTGATACGGGTTGAACGTTGGCATTAGCGGAGACGAGTTGCCCGTGTATATCTCGACGTTGTGCTTCTTAAAAAATAACCGACGGACTACGTAGCGAGTGATTTTCATAACGAGAGAGAACACGCACGGAATATCGGGGCACGAGACGTCTCGCGAGATACGTACATGTACGTACATGTGTCGTGTTTTCAAGATGCGCTCGGACGTATTGTTTTAAAAACACCGCGCTATCATTCTCACATTACTGTTTGCTTTGCCTTTGGACTTCGAAAGAGGGAGATTCTCGGATTTATACGATAAGAATGCTCGTTCTTATTCGTCCGCCTGTAAAAATATCGCGTTACGCGTATCGGGTTACGATTTATCAAGTTTTTAGGCATACAGAAAATTTAAAAGGGGGATATCGGATTGCGTGCCGCTGCGTTGTCAAAAGAATATTGACTTTGTCGAGCGTTGCGTTGTCGAGGGGACAGCATCCGATCGTCCCCGAAATTTGCGTTATATCACAAACATTAACGTCGAGGCTGCCGTCAAATATTGGCCAATGTCCGTAAATATTAACCACTTGCGCTGGCAACTGATTGCGGACCATAACGAGCGACCAAACCGTATACAACAATTCGTCGCTTTCTTTTCGACTCTCGTCGGTGTGATATCACTGGACAGAAATGATTGAGAATTAATAAAATTTATTATTTGTTTTGCCTGTTTTCTTCCACTTAAATATACTTAGAAAATAGAGAGAATATTATAATTTTTGGGGGAAAAAATTTTCGACGTGCGTGGCACAGTTGACACAGCGATAATAATAATTATTCAGCCGCTTTATCGCGTCGAAACCGCTGCGTTACGCACCGGCTGGGAAAATATAATACGATCATCAAGACGTATCCTGTTCGCTCGCGAGCCAAGTCAAGTGTTACAGAAGACTGGTTTAACAACACCTCTACAGACATAATTAACTACAGAATGTATTAACGCGTAATGGACGGTAACAGTTATCAAGTTCTTTCAACTTCGATGGAAGTACATACATATGTAGCTCGAGTATCAAAGACTTCCTCCTTCTTTCATTCTTTCTTTCTTTCTTTCGCGGTAAAACCAGCGTCATTTATTATAATGCCTCCATTCTACGCCGTGCGTATAAACATCTTGGCCTTTAGAAAGCACAGAGAACGGTTACTTTCACTTTTACCTATTCTGTGTATCCGCGCGTGTAACCATATCGCCAGCGTAATGCATGGATCTATTCAAAAGGTGTCGGTGGATCTGGCGAGCGTTAGTCTCGATCCATGGTCACTTTCGTAGGAAGTTTTCTATCTTGCCCTACCTTTAAAAGGAAGGACTCTATTGTGCAGAGTTGATGGGATTTGTGGCGTCTTCCCCATTGTAAATCTATCATTTCCCTTCCTACGAAGGTTACAACCTCTCCCGCCTGTCAACTTCCCTACGTGTCGATCAACATTATTGGCCAACCATCCCTTGGATACTTTTACGAACAAAAGTTCCAACGTTGGAAAAACAAAAGTATATCTTTCGTAAATAAATGTATCTATGAAATCGTGACCGGCTACATCAAAATTTACAGTCAAGGGTTTTTTTTAGATATTTTTACGAGTAAGTTTTAAACACTCTTATCGTTAGTAGAAAGATTTACAAGATGGTTATGATAGCTTACATACCTAGGTAATTGCAATTTGTACGCGAGTCGGTTTTTCGAACGAAAAGGAAGAAGTAGGCGGAAAAAAAAAAAAAAAAAATACGGGCGAAAGATAAAAGCGACGGGTGCACCGGGTGATAGATCTTCATTAGAGGTCGCCGGTGCATAAGTCACGCAACAGGAGGCGAGGAGGTGGGTGACTTTTAGCCACCCTCGTAATTCTTCGGCACGTACTCCAACCCCGTGCGGATGCATAGCAATAATGGGCCGCAATTGCGATAAATGACTATCGATTTTACCTCGAGAACACTCATAATTCGTGTAACAGGTCTTTATGTGGATTATATGACCGACCGAAAATTATAGTGGTACTGCGAGTAATATGACTCTTATTTCCCGTGAGCTGACGTTTTATTTTTATTACTACAAAAACACGTGACATGTTTTTGGAAAACGATGTCGCCGTACGGAAGAAAATTGTAATCTGGTTGATCGGCAAATTAGATGGATAATTCTATCGATGTATAAATTACAGAACAGAAATGGCTTGCACAAATTTTGAGCTATGCTTTTATAATGCTCGCTCAGTACATTGTACGACGACGTGTAAATAGTACATTGCGTTTTCAAATGCGACGCATCTGTTAATAATATCGACGATACATTGTAGAATTAACTCTGGAAGAGACATCTGGTTCCGCGTTCACGGTAATCTATAATCGGCAAGTATGCACGTCGATTTCAACATCTGTTTCGATAACTTTATATAATTATACACGTTCAAGAGGAATTTATTGCAAATATATTATAATTATTATTTACACGTATGGCTCTAAATATTTACTGATTCTGAGGTATAAAATTCTTTAAAAGTGTAAAGGGGATGTAGCTCAGTGGTAGAGCGTTCGCTTTGCATGTGAAAGGCCCCGGGTTCGATCCCCGGCATCTCCAATTTTTTTTTTCCTCCGCCGCATACCACGTTCTTCGCGATCACACTTACTGAATGTATTAAAATGTCGTACGCTATAATTTTTCATTATAAACGTATGTATAAGGTAAGTCAGTAAAATTATTGTAGTTCTTCGCCTGTATAAACACGCATTACCGGGATCAGATTAATCACGGAGCACGATCATTGACACAAATGTCGCACGAGAAGGCCAAGAAGTACTATAACTACGATATTACGAGCGATCTCGGGAATAAAAAATAGTGTACGAGCCATTTTTCGAAGCCACCGTCGATTTTTGCACAATTTCATTTTTGCATCACAGCGAAATCAATGGAGGAAGTAAGTAGAAGACGGCGGTGAATGCAGCGAAATCTGATATTTGTGTAGAAAAAAAAAAAGAAAAAGAAAAAAAAAGAAAAAGAAAAATGCGCGGAGGTAAATTGAAATAACAGGAAGCTGCGGAGTATAATCATCGATTCCCCTCGAGCGTGCGGTCGTCCGGTATCAGCAATCAAAAGTTTCCTCCTCTCGTTTTCCCCTCTCTTTTTTCCTCTTTTCTGTCTCTCTCTTTCTCCTTCTTCCTCTTCCTTCTTTTTTTTTTTCCCCAGAAACCTCGCAACTGTCGTCCATCAACCGGACGGGCATTTTACGTTTCGCGAAGCCAGAAAATCGCGAAATTCGCGAAGATTTTATTAAGGTTTCCCCGTATTTAATTTTCCAGATACCGGGCGTTTCTATTACGCCGACCGGAACTGACGTCGTGTCAGCGCGAGCCACAGCAACACCAACCAACAACAACCAACGGCCGTTGTCGCGTTGACGGAGAAGCATTTCCAGGATTTCAGCCAACGGCGAGAGCATCGAGGATGACTAGTGCGATGCGCAACGACCTCTGCGTTCTCCGGGCGTTCAACGTAGCTTGTAACTAAATTTGAAAAGCGGACGTCGCAATAACTCGATTGGTTTCGCGTAACGACCGACGCTGGCTAACCTACGACGTAAAGGAGAGAATTTTTTTCCCCGAGTTTGAATTAAATACCGAGAGCGAATCGCACGGTGAAAAACAAAGGCGAAACGTCGACGGAGATATATATCGGAAGGTGAACGGGTTGAGGAAACGCGGAGAATGAACGCGGCGATCGAGCGTGCGTGCGCCCAAAGGGGTTGCTGCTCGCTTCGTTCGTTCGTTTTCGCATACCTTTTCCCTTCGTCTCGACCGCGATAATACAGTCGGGGCTGAAATCGAAAACAGACGAAGAATGGCAAGAAAAAAGAAAAAAAAGAGAGAGAGAAGCGTAATAAAAGACGAGAAAAAGGGGATGAGCAGAAACTGCATATAACTGCAGAAATCGTGTCGACTGCAGCGGAATAACAGCGGTTTCCAACTGGCGTTCCCTGATCCGATTAGCGCAAAAACTGCATCCGATTGCAACGAAGCATTGGCATTAGGAACCGCGTGGCGTCTCTCTTTCTCTCTGCGAGGAACCGCGGGCTGCACGGGCCGAAACTCGACTGCAGCCAGACTGCGCGCAAACAAGCCACGCGGTTCGCTTCTCGAGCTAAATGCATTTATCGGTGATGCACCGAGGGAGAAAATCAGAGCCCTCCGGCTCTCGCCGCCGACGTCGCAACGCCATTGTCCTCGCGTACGCGTCGCCGTTGTGTTAGAGGATGCCGTGGCGAGGTGGCGAGCAAGGGGTTGCGTCGGAGGGTTCGGAGTAGAAGGACAGGGAGTAGAGGGTTGCACGCCATTCCTTCGACATTACGTCATACGTCGATTCTCCGGGGATTCCCACGGCGTCAACCGACGCCGAGAAACTTCGCCGGCCGCTTTCAGCAGGTAATATCCCGCCGTTTCACACTTATCGCTGTTATTAGCGATATTAGCCAGCTGGTAATGCTTCTCCTTTTCACGGTATTTCATCGTATATCCGGTGGAGAGTGTTCTATTAGTTTTCTCTGTTCTCGACTCGCTCATTAAAAGACAGAACACAGCTCGTGATATTTTTGTGAGGTTTGCACGCGAGGCTTGTTAATTCTCTGTAACGTGCATCGGAGACACCAGATAGCTGCGGTATTAATTTCCCGGTTGAACGGGGGCGGCGAGGAATGGAATAGATCGAACGAGCGAACTTCACGCGCTCGATCGCGTGGCAATCGTCCAATAAAAACCACCCTTCTGTAATCGTTTTTTTCGCGTTCCGACCGAATCACTCCTGGGTGAAAAACTTTAACTAACGAAAAAAAACAGGGGAGAGAGAGAGAGAGAGAAAAGGGAAACTGTGAAAAAGGGAACAAATAATGGAAATGGCGTCTCGCTTAGGGGTAATTGTCGTTGCGTGCTTGCAGAGTAAAATGGGGGCTGCCGGCGCTGATTAATCATCGGTAATCTCGCGAAAGCACGTCGAAAGGACGCGGCCATTAAAGGGAAATGACGGAAACTTCGTCACCGGTCCAGCATTCGGCGATCGTGGTCCAGGTGCTATCTTTTTTTTTTTTTTTTTTTCTGTTTCTCTCTACGTGCAAGGAGAGAAAGGACGCGCGACGAGGAAGGAGGCGAACGTATAATTTAATTGAAATTCCCCAACCGCGTCTCCACTAGCATAGCGGTGGCGCAGAAATTGTGGAAAAATCGAGTCACACGATCGCCGGGGCTGCGTGAAAATGGAATTAGAACGGAGAAACGAAGTTTGCCCGATGACGCAGGTGAGTGCCAGTTTTTCGCGAGGGATCGGGGCAACAGACACGGCGGAAAGAGTTGAAAGGGGGTGGGGTGGGGGGAGGCACATATCGTCAGTCTGCGATCCGAACTCCGGTAGAGAGACGAGGGCGAAATTTTTTGGCTTGAAATTTCCGCGCAAATTGGCATTGCAGAATTACTCTCAATTATAGTGCACGCGATAGTGCAGGCGAGTGGCATGGCGAGAGCCATCTCGTTCGATACGCGCGTATCGTCGTGTGTGTTCGCCGCGTTTTCATTGCTTGGCCTCGAGCAGCCTCGTGCAACTCAACTGAAAAATATCCCATCTCCAGCGAACGTACGGGTTTAGTAACCTGTAGGTACGTGCGTGCACGCAAGTATGTACGGTGTACAAAAATAGCCCGAGTGCACAAATCAATCGATAATCCGGCCGGTAATCGAAGAGTTTTCCCGTAGCGTTGCGTCGATGGCTCGTACAGCCGGGGAAATATTATAGCCGAGCGGAGAACCAACCTCGAAAATATCGACGGGGCGCCGATCGAGGGATCGCCACTTATAACGCAATTTGTTTTAATTAAAAATCGGTCGTGCCAACGTGCGTAAAATAAAATTATACGCACCGATGCGCGGCGATATGCGAGTTTTCGTTTGGGAAAATCCTACGTGAGATTGATAGCGATACTGTATGTATGTACGTATGCAGTGGTACGGGTGTACGCGGTATATATCGTCTCGTGAGCCAGTGAGTCGCGATATTAAACGTACCGGCTCGATGTTAATTATGAATCGATTGGAGCACACGCGTGCTCGACGATCGTACTCGGGGCCTCATTTCGATATGCACATTTTAATTAGCGCACCGCCGTAGAAAGAGCGATATCTCGGCGACGAGACAAACAGAAACACGGTAATTCGATTCGGAAGGTGCAAATATTTGAGAAGGTTGTAACAGGTTGTGTTACCAGAGGTTAGCCAGAGGCGCGGTGGCTCGTTGCCCGGAATCGGTGCAATGAAGTGCATATAGACACTTCATCACCGCGCATCCGGAATCGCCGGAGGTCAGTTACGCGAAAATATTCCCCGTTGTAACGCATGATGTTTCGGGAAACGGGAAGGCTGCCTTCAGCCCCGGAAACATGCAAACTCTGGCCACGGCCTGCTTGTTTTGCTCATCTGGACCGTCTATTTCGAGTTTACAGCGCGGCGCGCAGACCGAATCGAAACGGAGGTCAGTTACGAGAAAATATTGACTGATCGCGCGTAATGGCACATCCGAACGTCAACAATAGAATCGTGCCGTACGTGTACGTACGTACGTACGTACGTACCTATCACGATGCCAAGCACGCGCACCTGTACACGCGTACATCCATCCGCATACCTGCTATATCCACGATTATACCTAGAGGCATGCACGCGTATCCATACGTTGAAACATCCACCCGCGTTATCGCGTACGAATCATGGACAGAGTCGGCTAAGCATAGAGACACAACGGCCTCATGTTAAAGCACGGACATTTCCTGGTCCTCATCAATTGTCATTAAACGACATGATTATTGCGCGTGTTGACGATTATTGCGGCGATAGGCCGTTACCGGAATATCCAGCGAAGCCCGCGGTCTCATAATGATCGATGCTCGATACGTACTCATCGAGTGTATTTCGTTAATGGCCGGCACATTGTGTCGAGCCGGTGTGCACGGCCTCGCGAAAATGTCAAAAGCCCACTCCCGCGTTCGCCGTTAACGAGCCGTTTCGAGGAGAGCGCGTTTCATCCAAAGAGAATCCCTTTTGCTCGCGTTTTCCACATGACGTCATGGCGGTTATCAGGGCATTGGCGAGTTGCGCGCATATCGAGCAGTAAACCGCCATGTCGATAAATCGCCAATCGGATTGTTTCCGCGGTTCGCTGGTCATTTTGAATTTTTTTTTTTTCTTTTTTTCTTTTTTTGCGCGTGATTCTTGCACGGCTTCGCTAACGAAGTCAATTGTCCTGGGAACATCGGGATCGTTTAACGCGAGAGATGATCCGGTTAATCGTTACTCGGACGGTGAGATGATTTTGCGTTATCGAAGCGAACGAACTGGAGAAGTCACAGAGGGCACCTGTACCTACACGCATATTACGTCGAGTATATTACGTCGGCCGTTAGAGCGTTTTCCCTTCGCTAAGATCCGATGATTCGCCGAAAATAATAGATTTATCATCCCCAATTGGCTTCCAGCTTCAGTTTATTTCATGGGAGAAACCGTGGACGACCGAACGCCCCCCGCGAGCCCTTCGCAACGCAACCACGCTGATATATACGCGCAAGGATTTTCTCTATGATATGCAACATGCGGGGCGTAATTCAGTCGGTGCAAGTCATCGGGATCATCTACGCAGGGCTACGACCACGGCTAACGATCCATCATTTACCGCGACAGCCACGAGTATTAGGCCAAAGTGGCGGCGTGATTCTGCTAAACGCGATGCTAAACAGGTACTGCTCCTGTCGCGAGCCTTTTCACCGTCAGTCTGAGAGGCACAATATCGAGCGCGGTGTACATATATATATATATATATATGTATTCGTCGAACGATCGTATATACATGTTGTATTGACGTCTTGAACGTGAATAACAACGTTCCTTTTGCAGTCACGTATCGTGGAAATTTAATAAGCAAATGAAAAGTAAATGAAAATGTAAGAAAGATGTAAAAAAGAGGCGAGGTTGTGGCGACGTCGACGACAAAGAATACGAGATTCGCGAGATTTATCTTTTATTTTCCAGCATGGTCGTATCTCTGATCCCGTAACGAGGGGATCCTCACTTGCAAAGACCGATTTCGGCTTATCTGGCTGGCTTATCAGCGACACGAATATTCACGCGAATTTATCGATCTGTCTGCAGTCGTTTCGGCACGGTCGGTATTTCCTCTCTCTCTCTCTCTCTCTCTCTCTCTCTCTTTCTCTCTCTTTCTTTCTCTCTCTGAAGCGTCAGTTTTACGCTCGTCGTCCCCGAGGGACGTGATAAGAAAAGAAGAAAGAAAGAAACGAAGGAAGGGGGGAAAGAGAAAGAGAGAGGGAAAACAGGAGGACTCACTTGGAGTCGCGTTATGAGCATGAATTTTTATATTGAGATGTTATCGTACAGCTACCGGGAAGGGAGAATAAAAACGAAAAGATTCCCGACCATAATGACGTACGTCCGCGCGTACTGTCGCCGATTTCGCTGCTTCTTTTTTTTCTTCGTCTTCTTCGTCGTCGAGCCGAACGTGTCTTTAAAAAGAAAAACAGCAAGAGGAAAAGAAGAAATTTACACGTGAGAGTAACGACCGTCGAAATTTAAAACTTTCGTTCGCTCGTGAATTAAATTTCTCCTTCTCTATAGCGGTTGGAGCCGTGTTAGGCGAAAGACGATTCTTCGTTGGATTATGCAACCCGTTTGGCAAGAATAGGCGAGTCAAGTGTACGCTTTTACGCGTATACTACACACTGCCGGCTGAAAGCGAGGCCACCTCTTTATCATGATGATAACCTACGACGATCATCCGCTCGCCGCGATGAAAGCATTTAATCATTACAACACGATGGCAACTTCCTGCCTTAATTGCTCGTTTGTTGACTTAATTAATTGTTTCTAGCGCGCGAGAAGTAATTTCTGACGTATAGAGATAGGTTGTATCGCGTACGATATATACAGCGAGCAATGGCATGATAGAAAATTATTGATTATACAAAAATTGTAAAATAAATTGCGATTTATTGAAACAAATTGCTTTTATACTATTGTATATACATATATGCTAAATATATGCAAAGTGGGAGAAAAATTAAACAATAAGTAAACAAATTACATAACATTTTTCAGAGTTAAGTACATATAGGGCAAAACAAGAATATAAACACTATACATTGTAAACAAGACTATTGCGAGGTCTAAATGTAAACAAAAGATCTTCAGTGTATTTCCAACAGTATTTGAGAGCAAACGAGACGTTAACCTGTGATTCAAAATAATGAGTAGTAAAACATCAGAGACAAGCGAACGAGAAATTATTGTTAAATTGCACAAAGAAGGTAAATCATATAAAGAAATTGCTTCTCTTGTAAGCAGAAGCAAATCAACAATTCATTATATAATAAAAAAAAGTATAATACAAAACGGAAATACTGCAAATGAACAAAGATCTGGGCGTCCAAAAAAATTGACACCACGAGAAGAAAAATTGCTTCTGCGTGAAATAAAGAAAGATCCATTGGCGACAATGATTGTTACAAACTTTTATACACGCCCAATTATGTCGAAGAATGTTATGGAAAAACAATTTCCACGATAGAAACCATACATTAGCAAGAAGGATAAATTACTTCGTTTAAAATTTGCCAAAGAGTATATAAATAAGGACATAAATTTTTGGAACACTGTCATTTTTTCGGATGACAGTAAATTCAATTTATTTGGGTCCGATGGTAAGAGAATAGTAAAGAGGAAGCCAAATAAGGAGTTGGATTCAAAAAATTTGAAGTCTACAGTGAAACATGGTGAAGGCTCCGTAATGGTATGGGGCTGCTAATGGGCCTGGAAATCTCGTAATCATCGATGGAATCATGGACAAAACTAAATATTTAAATATTCTAAAAGAAAATTTAATCAACAGTGCCGAAAAATTAAATGTGTCACGAAATTTTTGCTTCCAGCAGAACCGAGACCCTAAACATACGGCCAAAATAGTACAAGAATTGATCTTAGATAATGTATCCCTATGTATACATTACCCAGGTCACCACAGAGCCCTGACTTAAATTCCATCGAACATTTATGGGAAGAACTCGATAGGAGACTTGAAAGAAATAATATAACGGGTAAAGATTCTTTAAAACAAAATATCCTAGCAGCGTGGCACTCTATGGATCCAAGTGTTACCAAAAATTTAGTCAATAGTATAGAAAATCGTCTTCGAGAGGTTATCAAAGCCAAGAGTGGCCCAACTAGATATTAAAATGCAGTATAATCACATATATTGCATTTTATCATGACTATTAAAATTGCGTTCGAATACTTTTATTATGCCTTATATGTACTTATCCGTGAAAAGTATGTAATTTGTTTACTTGTGGTTTAATTTTTCCCTAACTTGGCATACATTGCATGCCCTTTCGAATACTTTCGTTGCTCACTGTATATTGTCGCGAATGATGTTCCATAAAAGGCAGGAATTTTAATATGTATTGCGTTTATACTTTTAACATAAGTTTGTGAAAGAACGAGTAAAAACGTAATTTAAAATTCTTCAGAAAATTCATTCATAAAATTAGATTAAGGTTTAAGATAAAAGTAGAATAGTGGTACTATTCGTGGAGTGAAGTCGGCGAAGAAAACAATTTATAGAACATGCCGCCTCGTCTAGTTGAGTGTATTATAAATAAATTTTACAAGTTCTCAAAGAAGGTTCACGTTCTTGGTCTTAAATTCGTTTTACTAGTTTAACAAACGAAGAAGAAATGAATGAGAATAATCTCGATGTCTTTGAAAATATTCCAAAAGCAACCGCGATTAGAATGCAAATATAATAGTCTATTGTTTAGTTATAAAAATATATTTCGCACTTTCACTAACGATATCCTGACGTTACGTAAATTTCTATTTAGGAAAATCGGAAAAAATTATGAGAAACTGTACAATCAAGGCAGTAAATATGATAGTGTGTGCCGTTTAAATACGATGTAATGGAAAACGTTCACTGCACGATAAAATAACACGCGTTACATAATATATATAGTTACGAACTATCTAACTACGAAGATAGAGAGGCACATTTCCGAAGGCAGCGTGGCCGAGCGGTCTAAGGCGCTGGTTTTAGGCACCAGTCCGTAAGGGCGTGGGTTCGAATCCCACCGCTGTCAAGTTTTTTTTTTTTTTCACATTAGGATCATCAATGATCATCAAAATTTAATTGTCAACATATACATATACAAACAGCTGATTCTCCTCGATAAACATATTCGATACTCTAGACCTATGGACAAATATAGTAATTAAAATTTTATTGGATTCAGAGGGGTCACGCAAATTTTGTAACAAAGGATTATAACGATAAGTAATGAAATTTTACGTTGTTTAGCTTTATGTTGTAGAAATTAGTAAAAGCAATGCACGCAATGCAAGTTAGCATAAGCGAGTTAAATAACCGTGAGTGTAATAACCGTGTAATGGAATAGATGGAAATGAATATCCTGTCGTTGGTGTCTCATGTTATAAACATTCTGAACGATAAATTATAAACTTGTACGTGTCGTAAAAATGTAATTTGCTGGTTAAATAAAGCTAAACGAAGTGGAGAAGCCTGAAACTTTGCGACAAGTTGGCAAAATATCGAAGATATGACCTTATTTTCACCAACAGGATTAAAAAATTTTGTTTAAAAAAGTTAAAATTCATAGGTCCCACCGAGATTTGAACTCGGATCGCTGGATTCAGAGTCCAGAGTGCTAACCATTACACCATGAGACCCTTGAAATTGTTTAATAAAAATTCAGGTGAAATGGGACCTTGGAAATGCATGTCGTTACTATAACTCGAGAAATATCACTTGAACAAGGTCAAGAATCGATTCAATTGTAAAGCAATACATAAAACTACAAGACTTCTACCGCGTATCCATGTTTATTAAAAGATCAAATGAAGAAACAATTTGAATAAATAAAACTGTTGAGCGATCTTCACCAAAAGAAATCAATGTATGATCTATAAGGAGCTGTATGACTGAATCAATACGTCAGCGTGATCTGCAGTAAATATCACAAGTGAATCGATTCACTAACGTGTTATTAAATCTTGACACATATGTATGTATACGTGTGTAATTATTTTAAATTAAAATAAAAAGCTTTTAAAGAAAATCAATAATAATTATAACTGGGTCTTCTTGAATTAGTGCGACTCCATTAAAAAACGGGGATGTAGCTCAGTGGTAGAGCGTTCGCTTTGCATGTGAAAGGCCCCGGGTTCGATCCCCGGCATCTCCAATTTTTTTTTTTTTTTTTCTCTTTAAAATTGTTACTCATTATTTATTATTATTATTTCGAATTATAGCAACGCACGTTTAAGGTAAGCGAATTAATATGAAATGCCGTTCTAATTATACCTTACTCGCGTCGATTTTGAAATAAAATAACTATTACAAAATAACTTGTAATTTATATTGATCAGTAATATCATTAATATCGTTCAGTTAATAGTTGTTGCTGTTATTTATTGGAGGTATGCTAGGTAATATTCTATTCAATGTTATTATAACGTGCGCTCCCCGTACGAGCCCCATATAAATTGAACCGATCAACTCCATCAAGATCAACTCCGTCGTTTAATTCCCGGTGAGTTAAATGCCAATCACATTCCCCGCTACTGAAATCGAGAGATTTATAAAAAACGTAATTGATCAGAGTAACCACGCGAGTGCGTGGTCTTTTTCTTATTATCTCGCACGCACGCAGCCACAGTTACGCGAAGCTGTAATCAAAGTGTACACGCATCGCGTTGCGCTTCGAAATGTGCAGCAACTGCGCACTTACAGCACGTGATTGACTTCGCGATTGCAAACACGTGCAGTGGGATTATCGACGCGGTTCGGCATGCATCGGTCGCGAGGCGAGTGACACATCAAATGAAAATAATACGAATGATAGAAACACAAGATAACGAGAGAACGAAAAGAAGAGTAAAAGAGTTCGAGAAATAAAGATAGTAAGAGGGGCACAATGTAGAAGAGTCACGAGTCGACGTATTCAATTCGACGGCCATTGCCGTGGTGTGTGTAGAGCGAGAAGCATCGGGGAGATGATAGGATGCAAACGAAGCCGAGCGAAGGAGATTGAATGGTAATAGTCGCCGATTCGTCATATGCAAAAGTTTCGTATAAACGAGTGAAAAGCGGTCCCAGCGGTCGGGGACGGAGAAAGATTGTATCATTTGAATTGCCGTGCTCATCGCTCGGTCGGATACTTCGTATCTGTTCGCGACGATAAACGCGAAGAGAATAATCGCGCGAAATATACTGTGACAGGTTCTTTTTTTTTCCTCCTCTCTCTTTCTCTCTCTCTCTCTCCTCTTCTGTGTGTCTTTTTTATTTTTTTCCTCGTACTCCCGTCTCCTCTTTCTTCCTCCCATAGGGCATACACACAACGTCACGAACCGGAGAGAATTAATCATCGTACCGCGGAGAAACGACGCAGTAAGGCAGAAACATAGCTCGATTGTAACGTAATAGAACCCCGCCGATGAGTTGGTACGACGCAAGAAATGCACACCGATGCGGGAATAAAAGGCCTTGATTGATCGGAGGTAAACGTGACCGTTTAAATGTTGCGGCAGCAGCCGGCTAGGAAAGAGGGAAAAGACACGGTCGATCGCGAAAAAAGATACGACCGTCGGCGGCACCGGTGGCACCGGCTCGTTTCTTTTTCCATTGTTCCGAGCAAACCGTTATCCACCATGTAAATTCATCGACGTCCACTCTACCTCTGGCTCACCTTCGTCATTCACATAAATCTATTTTGCACTGGTGGACACAGTCGGTGCATCTCGACGAAGGGAAAAAGGAGCGCAAATGTCGTCGCGAAACGGTGACATTTTGTATCTTGTCTTGTGAAACGAGGCAGGACCTTGAACGGGAATTCTAGAAAGAGAGAGAGGGGGGGGGGGAAGAGAGAAAAATTAGAGAGTAGCGCGTGTCGGATCGCGAACGAGATACGGGACACGCGAAGAAATCTAATAGAGTCGCCTAAATCAGCCGGCATTCCTCGCGTTATTCCCTCGGAAAGGAAAGAAGCGAATCCCCCTTGTCGTTCGACCGTTATAATATTCTGTCCGGTAATCCCGCATCTCTTTTATTCCGTCGCCGAGTCGCGGCGTAACTACGTGAAAACAACATAAAGAAAAGGAAGAAAATCACGTCGCGTAGAGATATCGAATTTTGACCCGGATAGGGTCAGCACTGGAGCGTGTGACCATTTTGTCACCCTCGCGAAAATTTTATTTACGAATATCCGTTGTATTCGATGTCCGAGAGCCGTGTAGATCAGCATAAAAGTGTCCTGCTCGTATCGATGATCGTTCCTTCTCGCGTCGGCGAGAACGCTGCAAACTTCCGGCTGAATTTAAAACGTCCAATTGAACGAGACGAGGATTTCTCGTCCCTCGATTTGCAGTTATACGTTGGGGGTTATTCTGACGGGGGCAGACACCGTCCTCCTCGTTGTTTCGAGGGTCGTTGTTCCGTGAGAATTCGCGTCACCACGAGGCAAACGAGAATTCGCGTCACGTAGGTGTCTCCACTTCGCGTGATAAGTCTCCTCGAAGAAATTACGCGTTAATTCGATGCTCTCGTCCCGCTGTTTGCCACGGTGTTCGCAACAACGAAAGGGAGGGTGCGAGGCTGTTCGAGCCTCGGTTGAATGGGCGAGGACGCACAGAGAGGCGAACAGAAAGAAAGAGAAGGAGAAAGAGAAAGAGAAGAAGAAAAAAAAAAAAGAAGAGGAAAAGAATTTAAAACAAAAAGTCAGTCGGGTGTCCAATGGCACGAAGCGCAACGGGAAGTGACGAGCTTGGTGGTTAGAGGTGGCTGCAGTAGAAATCCATCAGATGGAAGAGATCACGCCTGTCTCCATGCCCGGGACAATGACGCGGCCTGCAGACGCTTGTTTTTGTATTCCCGCTCTTCCTCGCTCTCCTTTCGTATTTTTCTCTTCGTCTTCTTTTTCCCATTTTTTTCTTTTCTTTTTTCTATTTTCTTTTTTTTCCCCTCTCCTCTCTTCCTTCCATTCCCGACTCCATCGCCACCCCCGCGCGTCCGATTCGACGCGGCACTGTGTTCCAAGCTGCGCGACGAACGGCCGAATGGTTAGGGGAGCTTTAAATATTTAGGCGGCTAATTTTCACGGAGGATTTTTAAGCCGACGAAGAAAAGTGAGAATTGAAAAGAAACGCGGTGACGCGGAGCAAGAAGAGGACTGTGGGCGAAATGTCCTCCAGACTGAAATAATAATGAGAGGCGCCAGCGCCTTTAATCACGATATTAAACATTTACGATTGCCATGGCGTCCTGCTCTTAAGACGACTATTCTTTTTCTTCCTTTTTTTAACGCGGCCCCGATCCGATCTTCCCTTCTGCACAAAGACCGCCACCTACTCCATCCTCCGGCCGTCAACGCCTCACCTCTTGTTTATGTTTACGTACCTTCTGATAACCTTACGCGAAGATCAAGCCCGTGGTGAACCAGCTTCCCGGGCTTCCTTCAAGATATACTATACAACCCGTGAACGGTGCAACCATGCGACCAACGCTCGAGATTATTGCCACAGAGAGACCAAGAGAAGAAGCACGGGAACAAGCAGGGGAGTGGTTGGGCTTTGCCTTTATCGCGGTTGCAACAGAGGGTCGGGAAACGAAACGAGAATCCGCTCAAAGGAAGCGTCGCTCGGACGTTCGAGGAACGGATCCATTTTTCTTGACTGTTACACCATGAGCCACCAACGGAAGATTATGTCCAGGCTGATTCTGGGCTGTATCGATAACAATGGCGAAAGGCAGCGGAGAATCGAACAGACGGGCAGCTTAATCCAGTCCTCGGTTTGTTTTGCTTTGCCGCGCGATTTGTCATCCATTGTCTGACCGAGCACGCTCAACCCGCCATGGTACCGTTATTTATGGTTTTCGCTTGATTAATTTTTGCCTCATCTTCGTGATATCTCGAAATTGTCCGCGTCAAGCGCAGCCTTTCGTTCGCTGACACTCGATTTACGATTTACAAGCGTTGTCCCATTGTCACTGCTCGGAACGCTGTCCGCGAGAGCAACGAACGTTGATTGAAAAAAATTCCGACGAATGGAAAAATTCTGTATCAACCTTGTTTACTGGCGCCGGGTTCGCCGAACTGATTGTCGGAATAAAATCTCGCTGAAATTTGCTGGCCAACGGGAGGGTTATTCCCGGGCCAGGATCTCCCGTTGGGGTGAAATCACATTTTTAAAGTTCGATTAAGGTGACGATAACGCGGGGCGATAGCCTGGGAAGACAGAGATGAATTTAATATTCCGAATCCGGATAACGCGATTTCACCGGACGTCAAGCTTGAAATGCGTGAGCATGAATACGATTTCCCTATCCGATTCGTCGGGGGATGCCGGGTCGCTTCGCAGTTTAAGCGTTTTCGTTCCGACTGTTTTCCAATTTCTTTCTATCTCACTTTCACGCTTCGACGTGCCGGAATTGAATTATCATGACACCGGTTGAAACGAACGAAGTGACGAACGAACGAACGAAGAATGAGCGAGAAACGAGCAACGAACCCTCGACACTCCTCGAGACACCGATAACAGTATGCTTCTAACTGATAATTCAAATTACATAATGCAAAGTGATCGTCGATTGATCGGGAGTTGGTTGCGGAATATGGGAGATGGAAGATGGAAGAAAAGAAAAAAAAATCGAACGAGTCGGAAGGGCAACAGGAAAAAAATAATGCGAAGTACCCAGGATTCGCGAACACCTACCCTGCTGCTCCGTTCCTCCCCTGTCGTTTACCCCCCAATCTCCCTCCTCCCTCCCCCTTTTTTCATAGCAGAAGACCCTTTATACGTCGGCCACAGTATCGACAGGAACGGCACCCCTTAGCTTAAGGGGGGACTTTCGAGGCTGCTCCATTGTGCAACGTTCGCGCAAGGGTTGCTTGAAATACGCGCGTCTGATTTTTTTTTTTCCCTTTCTTTTCAACGCGACCACCTCTTGTTCTCTTCCTCTCCTTTTCTCGGCGGTCCTGCAATCGTGCAAGTAACGAAGAAAGTCGAGATATTCGTGCGGTAACGTGAGAATGACAACAGATGCGGTGGAATGAAATTACAAGTGTCCCGGGTTCATTGTACGCCGGCAAGCACACAAGAGTTGTGCTTTTTTAGCGAAATTGTTGTGACAAGCATTTCAACGGGCGACTCTTGGCGCTTCCTTTCTTCTCGATGCCGGTACACGGGCCTCCCCTTTCTGAATAAGGGTGGTCTCATGACACTTTTACGGTGTCAAGTCCTGGTCTTCTGGGAAAAGGGCTGGCCTACCGGTTCGGTAATCCGATTTAATCGGCTCTTTTTCCTTCTCGGTACGGCGATTCGTATGAAACTGTTGGCGAAACTTGGAAACGTCGATAAAACATTTGACGAGTCTCTGCCATTTAAAGAAGGGGATGAACTATGCGTTCATCGTAGGGTCTCTGAATGCGTATCGACGAATATCAATTACAAAATGTGAAACAAACGATACCATCATGGAAACTATTGGTCAATGGTTGAATTCGCTAAGAAACTCGTTCGTACATTCGTATGATTATGCAAATACATGGAGACGGAAACGGTTAGTGCGCGACTCTCGGTAACAGGATTAACGGGCTAAAGTTGTTCCGCGTATAGTTTGCTGTCTTATCTCAGCCTCCCTAATTGTCCATGACTATTCATCAAGTCATTTATACTCAACTCAATTACCGCTGCCATCAATTACGAGACTCGAGTCGCTTCAAATCCAGCCTCAACGAAAGCTCCTACCATTTATCTTTAACGCGGAGATACCCCGTAATTGCAAATCAGCTTCTAACCCGTCAATTAATGATTTGTTAATGAAACCATTTTCTTTCTCGTTTAAAGATCATTTTCTCCATAAGGAAGCATTTAAGATGTTTCAACGAGAGACTGGATATAATGTATAATTTATAAGATGTGTTTGTACTATATATCGTTTGTACGTATATCCATTAAATACAGTTTTTAATTCAGTCGATTAATTAGTTGCAGTGTCTATATAAATATATTTGATCAATACTGGTATCATGTTTTATAAAAACATAAAAAAAATAAAAAAAAACATTTGCTAAGTGTGGGGTTCGAACCCACGCTCCCAGAGGGAACCAGAACTTAAGTCTGGCGCCTTAGACCGCTCGGCCAACCTAGCATTGTTGAAAGCGTTATATTATTTAGATACATATAGCGGCATACCATATAATTAAAAATATCTTTAAAAAAATTGTATGTTAAAAAGATTATTTAACATTCGCACTTATGACCTACTACTTTCATTTGTATTCAGATTACTTGTTAATTTATGTAAATTTATGTAAATTTATCAAATGACAGAAAAATAGGCAAATTTATCGTAAAAAAATAAAGAATGTTTCTTTGTTAGAAATTGTAAAAAAATTACGGATGCTATAATACAATTATTCACTTTTATTGTTTCCAGCGTTAACTAATGGTCGACTTAATGAAATAGTCGGATCAGATATAAACTGTATTTTCTCTATTATACGAAAACATACGCTGTGCTTTCGTGCACGCTTTCCTCAGGGAATATGACTGAAATAAAATAGATGGTTTATGTTACTTACCGAAATGATGGATAATCTTGGTTTCAATTTAGTCCGATAGTCGTCTACCTTTTCTTGTACCTTGACGTTCCTTCGAGACTTTCTTCGCAAATAATTTCGAAAGTAACTTGACAGGAGAATTTTCTTTCAATTGCAGCCATTACTGTACTAAATCGATAATGCCGTGTTCGATATCGATACATGTTCGAATCGATATACATTACGAAAATGGCGACTAGGTTAGGTGACCCTTAAAACGTAGACGCGAAAAATCATGGTAAGTCAGATTTGTCTTTATTGTATAGTCGGTGTCTCTGTCTGAATTTACACGCGTATTATCTACGATATTTGTACTGATATAAAAGTCAGGAACTGTGTACATAATGCGGTTATGTGTTGCATTGGCGATAACTTAGGTCACACTCACACACACACACATACACATACACCTACACGTTGGCGTCATAATAAAACCGAATCGTACTGTCTAGACTATATTTCGCGTCGTAAAAATACGGTAACTCCCTTGAAAGTAGTCGTGTGTCGTTCTAGTCGTTGTTACTACGTATATTTATACAGGGTAAGGTTTGATGTAGTGGCTGATGTTGGGATCGCGTGCCATTACTGTCGTACCAGTCTGCACCTATCCCATCGTTAAGGCGTACTCCGCCATGTCATTAACGTAATCACTCCCTGTCACTTTGGGAACTCGATAGAACACTCAATATTTTAAGTAGTCAAAACTTACTTTTCGTCTTACTTTCGACGTGATCGCTCGTGAATTTTCATTTGCATTTGCTTTAAAAAATACACGATAAATCGTTTTACGGTCCCAGATGTATACACGTATCAATGTATCGCGCGTTTAGGAACACTCAATGTATGTTTGAAAAATGCGCGAACTGCAGAGACGCCATTGAATAATTGTGCATTCGTCAGGACGCCACGCTACCGAGTGATGTGAAAAACAGGAAGGTGATTAATCGAGGCAAGAATTTCTACAAAAACGTATACGTCTCTGGTCCTTCTGATGCACAGATGCTAAATATGTACGTCGTTTTGAATTTACGTTGCGTATATCAACCTCGACTTGTCTTCGAAGGATTTGAGATTCTAAAGGTATTTATTCCGAGTGCGTGTATAGATGTTATGATTGTGCGTAATTGATATTAGAATTTCAATAATTTAGACCAAATTCGATTGCATTTTCGTGTGATACAAAGAGTCACGTAAAAGTGTGTTCATCTAATAAGAGTAATTAATCATGAAAAGCACTTATGATGCATATCGATAAAGTAGGTTATGATTAATTCAACATCCTTTCGAGCTCTATAGCAGAGAAGGAAAAGAGACGTTACGTTTTCTTTTCATTAGAAGGCATTGACCGAGTTCATAATACTTTTCTTTGTAAGCAAAGATTTACATAAGCTATAGAAGTGAATTTCGTGTCGTGGTTAATGTTCAAGATATTTTTGTGTGGAAACGTAATTGACAGGTTAGGTTATCGGGGAATAATCGTGAGATAAGAAACCACAAACATTGGTAAGTGAACGAAGGGCTTTGTATGTTAAGATTGATCAAGAATTTTGTTAATAAATATTGATTATAAGTATCGACGACACGCAATCGTCTTCGACCTACTAGGTTATCGTACGAAAGTAACAGTGTCCCTTTGTGTGATTTTTTTTGTCCATCTCGAGTTTATCACACTTCGTAAACAGTTTCTGTCCACTTATAGTACTTTTAAAAACACGTAATAGAGCATACCCGTTATCGATATTTGATATACAGTCGGGTTTTTATATTACCACATGACGTTTAAAAATATTAATAGGAATGAAGCGTGACTAGTCTAATAATCGATCGATAATAGGTAGTTTCACTTTGACCGTAACAATCGATCGATAAAATTTAAGTTGGTATTATTTTAAATCTTTGAAGATGGTATTACTGTAAGCTGTTGAAATTCAACAAACGGTTGCTGTATGTTTTAAATTTCGAAGCATTGTTCTGGTGGCTTTTCAGCATTCGCGGACTGCAGTGGTGAATGTAAAGTGTATGGCTGAAAAGTATGATGGGATTTCCGCTTTCTAGAAAATGCAGACGAAGCTCCATAATGATGCAGGTATGTAATCCTTTGACTTTGTGTATGGTCACAGAAAAAAAATTAGCTTTTTGAAATAATCCACGTGTGTTATTGGCTAGTAAGGGTCGTTTCATGTTCACCGCTCATTGTTTCTGCCGTAGCACGAGGGACTGCTTTTATGCCAATACTTCAAAGTGCCATAACCTACGTGGTGGTATCGTACGAGGCAAAAGTTACGTGAACCAGAATCTTCATTATCATCTTCAGGTGTCTTCTTATGGTAACGTACAACTTACAACCATTATCATTTTAGTAGTATGAGTGAGCTTTTTTATCATGCGCATAGATATACTGACTGAATGTTTTTCATCCCTTTGTTAGATATAATAAAATAACAATAAATTTCAAACGCAAATAAGATATTTACGTATGAAAAAAGTAGATTTTACTTTTATTATAAACTGCTTGTGTCTCATTTCTTATCTCTCGAACGTTGCATCTTTATATATTATTTCCGAATATATAATAAATAAAAAGCAACAGGATATTTATTGAAATTTCGCGAAGCATTTGTCGCTCTTCTATTTCGTTTTTTATTTCGTCTGTATATCTCTGCTTCTTATTACAATGTACGTACCATGTTGAGAGAAGCGGAACTTTGTGATGGATACGCGTACCGAACTGAGCATCGGTGGAGAGGAGTACTGTCGATTGCATTCGCCGACAGGAACACTAATCACGGGACTCGCTGTCTTTTAAGATTATTAAAATCGTCAAAGCTTCAAAGTCCTCAAAGGGTTAATTACCCTACGGGATATTTATGGCTGGGTTACTCTCTTCCCTCGCTCGCCAGGGAGCAGAGGCAAATAAAGGAGGAGCACGCGGACAGAGAAGAGGTAGACTGCGAACTACCGTGGAAAAGTCTTTTTTTTTTTTTCGTGTGTCATTGTCAGGGCTTGTAGATAGATTGCTCAGACGGAAATTGATTTCCTGCGCCGCGTCGAATACTTGAACGCATAACGTTATATATTTTTGTCTAAAGGGATAATATTTGATTTATGTCTGCCTTCCTGTCCAATGAATTTTTCGAAACGTATGTAATTTGAATTTACGAGCGCTAAACGAGTCTTTTGTCTTTTCGAAACGACTTTTTCTTTTTGAAAATCACTTCCTGGACTCTGGTTTGTATATTCAAGGCGTTTCAAATTAGGCAAATCTCTTTCGGAGCTTTCTAGAAACTTTGTATTCCAAATTCACCAATGAAATGGTAGCAATAATACACGCAATTTCAATTATATTTTTCTGAAGTACCAACTTTAACAAAACAAAGTTGAATCTTTAAATTTCAATATGCATCAATTAGTTTCGTTCGCTCATGTACTTTTCGGTTCGAAACTTGATCGAAACAAAAAGAAAGAAAAAGAAAAGGAACGAAAAGAAAGAGTCACGATATTGATTCGATAAAACCGGTAAATGGGCCGAGGCGCAACATGTAGAAAAAAGATACGAAATGTAATGTCGCGACAATGATATATACAACGTTTGTACTTTATAGCAAGCGCGTACTTGTAGACAAAGTGAGTACTTATTCGCAATCGCTTTAAAAGCAAGGGCATGCCAACTATGAAAGGTGTTAAGAGGAACCGTGAGCGAGCTAGCCGCGATAATACGCTCGTATAAACGTCTGTGTGTCTCATGTGGATTAACGCTCGAAGAAAAACGATCGTCTGCTGATGGGTACCATCGTTACATTTTAAAATATTACTGCCATACTGTTCCACGGCCGGTGATATGATTCGTTTGCATTAAGCATTCATACGTGTTCGTATCCGTAAATTGCGAAAAAATAACGGAATACTAAATGCACGAGATTTGAGCTACCAGCGAATGATTTTAGTTGTCCGTGAAGATTATTGTGTATCGTAATGTCATATCGTTTCTCGGAAAAGCCCTTTAGCAAATGGACTAAAATAACGCGGTTGCTTTTAGTCGATTCATTCGCGCACGATTTCATAAATTTGCGATTTTTTACAAATTTTATATCGCGTGTAAAAATTTTGGTCATGCGGTCATTTTTCACATTGGAATAGATCAGTACATGGAATAAATTTTAACTTTTACTTGGTATCATCGAGAATCGTCCTGTTTCTTTGCTCGTTTAAATAACGCTTTATGTATTAATTTATGCGTTCAGTTAATCGATTCTTGGTTTAATTTCACAGTAGACCAAGTTATACGACATTGCGCGATGACATTAACGAGACGACGAATTGTCTCCTATTCTGTAGACGCGTTTCAGTATGTTTAACGCGCCACTAACTTCGGAATGACGTGAATTACACGGGTGGCATTCGTCTGTACAGGATCGTTCACAACCGAAGCTAATTTTTGGTCAAGAAGAGTATGAAACACGTACGCAGTAACAGAAATGAAAACGTATATATATTTGACGAATTAAAAAATACGTTTGAACTAAAAAATACGAAATTCAAATTTTTGAGTTCGAAAGTCAATTTGAATGTAGAGTTTAGAAGTATAATTATTTCAACAGTTTTTGGATCGTTAAACAAACGTGAAATAGCATGGTGCCATTATTTAATGGAAAGTATCATTGAATAGAGATATATAATGTCAATATGTAACAAAAATATGCAGACGAAACAACGAAAATGTTATTAATGACAAACAAAAGCATTATTATACACAATATTGCAATATTGTACAATATTATATTTAATATAATACTACTAACGTATCCTCTTACGTCTTTCTGTTTGCCGACCAGAAGGTAAAAAATATTTCCACGCATTCGTGCCACGCTTTCCGATTTGCAACAACCTGTAAGCGAAAATTCGAACTTGCCATTTCGAAGAAAGGTTTCCCTTATCGCAGCGTGCAAGAGATGCTGGTCGACATAACATTTGGAACCCTCGTTCGTCGTACTAAACGTTCCTAAATGAATCGTTAATCGTTAACGGCGTGGCGTTACGACTCTCAGGCTCGCTTATAAACCGGAAATTCGTCGGTCGAATGTCCAACTGTCCAAATCGTTCAGCAGCGAAGCTCTTCCGGTCAATAAAGCCGAGCTTGTTTTATTGCTAAAAGAGACCTGGCAGGTCCTGGTTGTTTCTGACCCGTCATTAAAGCGCGCATTAAACGCACTGTTTTTTCATTTCGTTAAATCGTTTCGCCCTTTGCCCCTCTTCGACACCGGTTCCCCCTGTCTGTCTTTCACACACTCTCTCGCTCTCTCGCTCTCCTATATAATCGTTTCTAGTTCCCAGTGCCGCGAAACGAGACTCGTAGGATCGTCGAAAGGTTGTAAACGGTCTCTCATTCAATACGGAATGTCGACGTACGAACCGAATAATTCGGATTCCTGGCTTTATTAAGCTTTCGGTTTATGCGGGACATTCTGAACGTTGACCCACGTGCAGCATCGGAAACAAAGCCTAAGCGGCTCGGGAGAAGTTCGTGAGTTCGACTTTGGGTTTTGACGAGCAGCGTAAAAGCGTACGCGTGTTCGACCAGCAATGATAAAAACGATTACGCTCGAGCAAACGGTGCTGCTCATTTAATCGTCGTAGTTAAGCGGTTCATGTCATGGTTTTACGGGTGAAATTCGCCGTGACAGAGCTAACGTTCGTCGGTTAATTTTTTTTCTTTTTTTTTTTTCTTTTTTTACGCTACCACATGGGCAAAAAAGGGAAGGTAAAATTAGGAAATTGCAGAGTTGAATCGCAAGGCGTGACAATTTCGATTCGTTTGTAACGTTCGCGCGACGAAGAAAGGAGTTTAATGCTATTTATGGGAAACGGAAGTGCCGCTGATTTATAGTATTTCCACGATCGCGCATGATGTTTTATGCAGCGGCGGACAATACGAGCGTATTGTCCGACAGGTTTATAGCTTTATTAGCTCTTTTGTACGTTCGAAGAAAATTCTAATTCGTTTTTTGCGTCTCTGAACCCCTTGGTCTTCTTTCTTTCTTTCTTTCTTTTTTGTTTCTCTCGCTGTCCCGTTGATGCGAACGTATCCGACCCGGTCGCGCCCCAAATAATCGTAAAATTCGATAATTAAATTTAATCGCACCTCTTTAATGGCTGCTCGCCGTTGCTATTGTGTTCGTCTACCTAGCGTTTACTGCGATGCTCGATTACGCCGAAGCTTTAAAACGATGATATACCATTATGATTCTGACACGTCATTAACTTCGTTAGTGCTTACGACAGCTTAGGCTGTTTGTTCGAGCGTCGTGAGCTCCACCGAGCGTCGAAACGCTTGTTTTCTCGCGACAAAAATTTTCGTAATCATAATGCTGGAATACATATAATTCTCGTTTCTCGTTGCATTTTTCTTTTTTTGAAAATTCAACGCGAGTACGGTTTCAACTAATATCGAAATAGAAGTCGTGAAAAAGGCAGTGTCTAGAGCGCGTACGTTATTAATGTTTTGTATTATACGCTGGTATTCCATTAGACGGTCTGCGTTGATACAGCAAGAACGTATATTTTCCACGTTATTGGTCATCCGTCTTGAAACCACGCGGCCATCGTGGCAAGTTGTCGCGGCCGGAGGCAGGTTTCGATTAGCCGACACAACATGTCGCTGATCCTCGCGAAAAATACGCGATTGAAATTACGTGTACGTTTCTCGCACGCCGTTCCGTACGTTGGCTGTTTTTTTCAAGGGTAAAACAGAGTAGACGAGAGAGGAAGAAGGGTATCCATTTGAAGCTTGTTGGGAGGAACGAGGGAAATAAAAGAAAGAGAGAAAAGCGGGAATAAAGAAGTGGAGGAGAGAGAGAGAGAGAGAGAGAAAAAAAGGAAGAAAACAAAAGAAAGGAGTAACGATACGTCCGGAACGCAATTTGTATTCTGTCATACGGCCGGGGGTCGTTGTATTAGCAACGCGACAGAAAACTTATCGCGGTGCTTAAAAGCACTAGCCCGGGTATTAAGCGTGGCGATACTACTCGAGCAATCTTGTCTTGCTAAATGCTAGAGTGCACGTAATTCCACGGAAGATATTGGATAACCCTCGAGTGCATCGTCGACCGTGAACGGGCAACAGGAGGGTTAACTACGTGGAATATATATCTTTATCGTCGGTGAAAACGTGCGTATCACGGTGATAGTTCATTTTCGACGTGGAGGAGTGCTTCATCGGGGATCGCCAATTAAAACGTCGTACTGCCAACAATGCCGTAGAATGGAGCCCGCAATTCCGCGCTTCATCGACGTGGGTTTTTGATGGCGGAGGCCTCTGGTGCTCGCGACCGCGTCGAGGCCTCCGCTCTGCCAACAACGGCCCACGAGATTCCCCCGTTCGTGTGTAGTATATAGTGTATATATGTGAGCGCGTCGCACACCGATATGGAAATGCAGCGTGTACCACCCCGCGCGCGCGATGCGGTGGTTGTAAGAGTCGGTACAATGGAGCAGAAAACAAGAGACGGTCGGGACAACATCAAAGTCCCGGATGTTATGGAGTGAGAACGCTGCTGGATCCGGCCGAGTCTGATAATCATCTCTACCAAATACTTTGTAATCGTTAATTACGGCGCAACATCGACCACGCTTTGGGCAAAATATCAGTCACTCGGTAGAGAGGTGCAGAGGGTGGTGGTGGCGGTGGTGGTGGTACGCAGGCGAAAGAATGAAGGGTTTGATAGTCTTTTATATCGTAAAGAACGGCACAGATATACGTATATTTCAAGTCCTCTGGTAGGCCTCGGATTCGGATCCTTTTGAGTCGGGCAACCCCTTATTCAGCACTTCGCCTTCTTCAACAGACAGGGTATTACCGATTATTTCTCGTGAGTCTACTTTCCCTCTGAATGCGCGTTTTCCATTCCGCGACTCGTAATAAGATGCGCTTTGTGCTTGAGGGCTCCTCCGACGTGGCAACGACTTTTACGCCGGCAGTATAGGAAAGTTAAATTAACGTTCCACGTTCCTGTCGGATGATGATAATTCCTCGCGTTTCAACCTTTTGTCGTTAGTGCTCCGCTTCCGAAGAAATCTTTACTCGAAATTTACTTCGACAAATTATATAGAAGGACAGTGGCAAAAGGGAGGAGAGTCATTTAAAGTTGAACTCCAGTTAAAGGAGCAACCATCGAGTGATATTTAACGAATGCCTCTCGACGAAGCATTCGTAAGACGAATTACGAAAGCAATCAATCACGACTTCAAGACTATCCCGTTTATTTTGAACACATAAATCTTCGTTCGAGCAGAAGACGGTGGTGATTCGAAAGGAAATGGTCGAATTTATCGTGGACGTTTAAATCGTCGGAGCTGTCAGGTCGCGGCAGTACACGGTACGTCAAACTGCGAGCCAGGATCAAATGAGGCGTCGGAAGATTTCGCGAAAATTTCTCTGGAACACCCCAGCCATGAAAACTCTTCCGCCTTCCTTTTCTTTTCTCCTTTTCTTTTTTCTCCTGCCGAAGGGGCGTAACGCTCGGGTAAATGAAGCGCACTGGGAAAGGAATCGCCGGAGGAGAGAGAGAAAGGCTCCGCTAAATATTCGAATGCTCGAGTGCATTCAAAGTGGTGCTCAGACTCGGTACGCTGTATTCACTCTTCCTTATATTTTAAACTTTCATGTGCCTGCGTTGTTTCTTTTCTTTTTTTTTTCTTCTTTTTATCGCGCGCATATTTCCTTTGACTCGTATGAAACGCGTTTGATGCGTCATGAAACGCGTGGAAAAGGTACGTACATATATGTATTTCGTTCGCTTCTCGGAAGAGATCATTTTATTCAATTAGTCCACTTAATTAGCACTCATTAAACGCCCAACGTTCATTACGCTGTTATAAAGCGCGAATAATTATGTGCCCTCTGGATATTATACGTAGTACCTAATTGTAAATAGTTTGTTCAAAGTGATTTCAATTACTTTTCTAACGATTAACTAGCTTCGTTACTCCGAGTTACTAAGAATTGTTTGAAAATTGAAAGGTTCTTAGAATGAAAATTAAGTTTGTTAGGACGGAGGAAGAAATGAAAGTTTAAAAAATTCGTAGAACAAGGAAACATCGAATTTCGCATATTAAAAATTTTTTAACGCCTTTGACTTTTCTCAAACGCTAAACTAATGAAACGCGAATAAAACTTGAAAGCTCGTGTATATATTCGCGACAATTAAGCACCTCTGCCACTTAAATTACAAATTGAAACTTTTGTAACTTCGTCGTTAACGTTTCGTTCGATAATCGAGAGTGTCGTATAAACGTGCCGTTTCACATTCGATCCAATGTATGTCTTCGTATAATTTCAAGGCGAGAAATTTCTCCTTGGAGAAAGTGCGACGCACGCAAGATTATTCGGTCAGAGGGAAACGAGCCTACCACTCGGGGTAGTCTGTGCGTTTTCTTGTTTGCCAATCCACCTCGGTTATTACTTACCGGCAAGGATAATAATTATGGGCAGGCCTTGGGTGTAACTTGCGGTCGAAGCTTCTGAGTTTCGCGCGTGCGTTAATCGTGATCGCTTCTCGGAAGATTTCGCCCTATGGCCAAGGCGTGTCGTGTTTTCGTTCCTCGTTTCTTTGTTTCGTATCGTCCATTAACCGCGAGCAGGCTCGTGCCGTGCTGACCGCACCAGGAAATGAAGACGAGTTATCATTATCGTCTGTGGAAATTACCGTGGCGCGGTGTGTACAATCCTGTCGTTAATAAGAGCAACGCAAAACGTACGGGCCGAGGGCAGAGAAGTGGAGGGGGAGGTTGAATAGGCCGAAGAAACGTTGTAAAATCTGAGCAGGCCGCAAAAACCGCAGGCG
The DNA here is from genome assembly GCF_011392965.1 of Frieseomelitta varia. Taxonomy (NCBI): domain Eukaryota; kingdom Metazoa; phylum Arthropoda; class Insecta; order Hymenoptera; family Apidae; genus Frieseomelitta; species Frieseomelitta varia. The sequence goes on along the minus strand of NW_025110301.1, from coordinate 146,449 downwards.
TTGCACCACGGTTCTAGGTTCAAGTAGCAAGTTCAGTGGCCTTGATAGAAGTTGCATCGACTCCGGGTACTCTCTGCGAGCCCGCAGTACTCCTTCTCGAACGTAGGTACAAATCGCAGGTGTATCAGTTGAAAAGTAGCCCGTTAATCGTCTGGAAAATTATTGGACATTTTTCTTTAATTTTACTCGGCGACCATTGGGTGCGTATTCGCGGTAATAAACTTTACAGTTTATCTTGCGTAGCCAATTAAAAAACGAAATGCCATAGAGAGAAAAAGATGTTGCATTGTAAAGTGGAGAAAAAAAATGAAACGAGACGAAACGAGTGGATCGATGTATAGGTATATTTGTTGGAATTTGTTCAGGATTATGGAAACTAGAAGGGATTTTGATAATCAGTAGACAGTGTTTAGACGCGATGCTCACAGCTATACCTTATCTCACAAAGTGGGAGGACAAAGAGTAGCCGAGTCTCTTTATTAAACATAAGAACATCCATAGGTGTCGCTATGGTACAATAAGGAGGTGATTATACTGTCCAACAATATTTAATGAATGAAAATGTTACGAGGTTGAGCATTGACTCTGGTCTGCGATCGTCGTTATTATTCTTACGACCCTGACGGTATTAAGTAACCATGTATGTACGTACGGGTGTTCGGAAGGTGGTCGATAGCCACCGTACAGGTGTGCGTGTACGTGTTTTCCATTCGTTAGGGAAATAGAAAGTATATGGTAACTGTGAACTAGTAACAACGACATAACACCGATTACCCCGTGGTCACAAGTCCACGTAGATTTTTCCAAGCTCCCGTAGATACGATCGGATCGATCGACTCGATCGCGATTGTTGCGAGCTCACGGTCCCGCACGAGTGACGCTGATTGCGTTCTAAAGCGTGTATCTGGCGCGAGGAAAGAAACCGGGGAGGGAAAGAAAAAAAAAGATGCCGGTGCCCCGGTGATTATCGTCTCTTGTAACAGAGAACGCCCCCGGAGGCTGTAGGTCGCTAGATGATTTATTGCCCTCGGTCCTCGAATTCTCTTTGTTCAGATAACATTTTCGATACTCGCGCACGTCCGCCCACAGGGAGACCGCTAAGTTGTTCAGTGGTTTTCACGCGAATCAGGTCGCTGGTAATTTCCCCTTTCCGATCGGCGCGGTGCCGCGAGCGTGCTACGTTTTCTCGTGATCCCGACTGATACGACGAGGCTCGATTCGGTTTGCCGCGCGTAATTAAGTTACCGTCTACTATCGCGCTGGGACTACGCGTTTGAATCGAGAGAGGGAGAGAGAGAGAGAGAGAGAGAGCGAGCGAGCGAGCGAGTTTCAGGTATAGAGGATCGGATATCTAGACGCGTTTAGTGAACGTTAACGGGCGTCAGGTGGATCGAGAGACGCATCATCAACGGGCGTGCATCCTCTACGGGCTGCGTGTGCACCGCAGGATGCACGTGCACATTCGCATGCACGTTCGACCTGTCGGACCGGTACGACGTACCACGGCCCACTCCGTTCCGTGAGGCACTGCGTCCCCGTGAGCCGTGCTACGGGTTTGCCCGTGAATTAGGGGTGGCTTGCTTCGGATTATTACGTCATAACAATACGACCACCTGGATGCAATTGCCCGTACCGATGCGGCCGAACCTGTCGTTCTATTTACTGGCTTGTCTGCGAGCACGCCCGTATCAGACGAGTTTCTCTCACATTGCAATCCCGCGTAACTGCTTGTCTATCGTTCGCCGTTTGCATTCGCGTATTTGCCTCTCCTTCGCCTGGTTCTTCTTCTTTTTTTTTTTCTTTTTTTTTTGTTTTTGCCCCTCGAGCCATCGTAACTTCGTTCCGGTAATGATAGTTCGGTCGAAAGATTTTTTTCGAGACTTCTTTCGGCTTGCTTATTACGATAACGATCGTTGCTGTAATACCGTATGCAACCGTGACAACCGTGACGTTTGACGCGAGGCTGTAATCGTCGTCTAGGAAGTTCTCGCGACACGACGCGCGACGTCAACATCCGCGGCCTATCCCAGCAACTTCTGTAACACGCGTCACGCAGTCGCGTTCCACGCACCCAAGTGCGTCGACCCGCGAGCGCGAATTCTTCTTCCGTGCTTTCACGGCTGATTCATCGTCTCTTCGGTTGAAATCGAGCTACTCTACGGTGTAGATACGTACGGGGGCATTCGACGCGTCGAATTAACGTAAAACGCGGATGTATACGCGCCCGTAAAGAGCGTGGCTTGCGTCATTTCGAAAAAGGAACCATAAAATATGAAGTGTATTAGATTGATAAGGCTCTGCGGGAGTTTTAGGATGGAGGAACGCGCAGAGAGAGAGAGAGAAAGAGAGAGAGAGAGAGAGAGAGAGAGAGAGAGAGAGAGTGATGAAAAGAGGAAAGCAAAGAGGAAGAAGAGGGACGAAAAGAGAGAAGCGAAGAGCATAAACGTATTTACTCTGGCTCAGCATAATATCACGAGCTTTTATAACCAATAAAAGTTACAGCTGACACTTCTCTCTCTCTCTCTTTCTCTCTCTGCAGCGGTTGAGATACGTGAACAACTGCACGGACACGCTCCTTTTTTTTTTCACGTACATTCTCGCGCGTAGACTGGTACACGCGTGTGCGTACGCACCAGCCAGAGCTGAAGGAACGAGGCGATTTACGAGCAACGAGAGACATGGTAACGAGAGAGTCCCGACCATCGAAACAATCGCGGCATTGTGCTACGAGACCTCTTAGTGCCTTCCCGGCCGGTACAGCGCGCGTACCTCGTGACCTACCACTTCTAACGCCTCTCGGTCTTAATTAAATTAAGCCCGATACGCTGAAAGCCTGATGCGCGCGTGTCGACCGAGACTCACTAATGACAAGTTCCTTTATGCGACGCCGGAGTTTTGACGCGAGCCGTCTTTAACTACTTCGAGGAGGCTGGGCTCTTTGATAGAGCGGTCGAACTCACGCCGAGTGAATCACCGTCTTGCGTGCTTACAATCTTTGCAACTGTGGATTTTACGCCGCGGTATAAAAGTAAACGCGACGGGTGTCTCCGAGACGGAGACGTCTCTCGTATCTTTATAATTAATAACGTTCGAGGATCGTGTTTCGAGGTAGAGAGACGGTCGGCCTACTGTTGTTGGGTTTTATTCCACGCACGAATACTCTGAAGTCCGAGTTACGATCGTTTCTACGATCCGCTATCGGCCGCCGTCGAATTCTAAATACCACGATAATAAAGATTTTATGAAAGTCTGTCTCGGGCGGAGAAGGGGGGAGGAGGGTCAGCCAGGCAATTAGAAACATTCACTCCCGAGGGCAGTTAATATCTTCGTTTCGCCGGACAACGCGTCACGACAACGTTCCACCAGCGGGAACGATTTTTATCGCCGTGAAGGAAAACCGGGGATGAAGGAGGATCGCCGTGAAATCCAAGCCATCATCCGAGATGCGAGTCGTGTGGCTCCGTTAGAATTACGACCCTCTCCTCCTGGTTCCTTTTCTCGCGAAGAGAGAAAGAAATCGCGACGAGGTTCCATTCTGTCGTTACAATGTACGTCGAAACGACAAACGGTAGTGACCGGAAAACGATCACCATTCTCTCTCTCTCTCTCTCTCTGAAACTATCGTGACGAAACGCCAGAGAGAAAGATATATATATATATATATATATATATATATATATATATATCCGATAGTTCCGTCGCGATTTTATGACACTTTTACTGCCCGGAATTAATCAAACGAAATACTCTAACGAGAATGAGTCACGTAGTCGAGCTTAGAATTCGGATTTATCGTCGCGCGAAGCACCTTCTGTTTAATATATAATTACACCGATGAAGCCTTACTCTTCGGTTAATGTCTCGCGTGAAATTGCGATCGATCGGTCTGCCGATGTACGTACGTACGTACGTACGTACGTGTACGATGTTCAGGCCGCTAAACAGGCCGGTCGATATCTCGCGACGTGATTCTCCTCCTTGCCGTTTTATTGGCGATAGCGTTGCCTTATAGCGCCTGTAATAATAATACAGGTGGCTCTCGCGGCTAAAATGGCCGGCATTATGATCGATAAAACGTCCGCCGGCAAGAAACGTGATTTTCTGATAAATATTAATGCCGCGTTGCGTACGTCGGTTGCTCGGTGGTTTCAGGTGAGATATACTGGCTCGACGTTGCTATTATCTAATACCGCGCGAAATTATCGGACACGCTTCCGATCGGTTACGATGTAACAGCGGGAATCGTTTCCAGTCAATTGCAAATGAAATCGTGTTTGATCGCCTATCATTGCCGATTGCACGAAGAAATCAATTAACGTGCAGGTTATTGGCGATTGAATTGGTCTACGAGACATAGTACACTATCATCCACAAGTAATCGAACAACTGGCGAGATTTGATACCGGAACGTTGATATTCACCTTACTCTCGACAGAAGAGAGATCCTGACGTTTTAAATTAAGAAATATCTCAAGCTCTTTAAAGCGTGTATTTCAATCCTAACACACATATATATATATCTTGGATCGGATGTACATACGTAATCTTGAAATTGTCAGGTGTCAGAAAGTTAAAGCCAAAAATCCGATCAGAGAGATTTATTTCGATATACAAACATTTCGCGTTTGTTGTACGTGTAAAAAAATTTGCAGTCATCGAAATATTTATAGATGATAGTGTACTTTGCTTACTTTCCTCTTGGAATGGTCCGCAGCAGTTACGTCGACTGACTTACGAATGTCTCCCGTACTAGCAGAGGCTATTAACGACGTTCTTTCGTTTCGAAGGTAATTAAACCGTGAAACAACCCTGGCACAGAGTAATGCCAGCGAAGTAACGATAGGAAACGCCCGTTGAAGGGTTGATAAAGGCCGGTGTCGTAGCCGGTTAACGGGAAACGCTTTATACCATCCTATACCCCGGAGAATATCCGAAGAAGATAGCATTTGATATACGATTGCGCGCCGGTATAAATTAACTCCTGGTGACATTTAGATTAATTGTTCGAGTTCGCGTTGCCCGGGGGCTCGGTCCTGTCTTTTTTTTTTAGGGCAAAGGCAATCGTAATCATTATCGCAGCTGCTTTCTGTTGGCCATTAATATCGGATGCAGGATCGTCTAGCTCTCGCCACGCGGCCACGAATAAATTATAAACGTGAAATTGGTCGAAACTTCGTGGCCATTTGCGAAACCCGTGACAGTGTATTTTTCAATCGCGACGGGACGACGTAACGCAACGATGGGGGGTTTGGTATCGTCAGGCACTGCTATTTTGACGTTTCTCCTCTCGTTCCGGAGATTCTCGATTTAATTTCGGGCTGACAATCGGGCAGGGACACGCGTACCCCCGTGGCTTTTCCGACGGCGCGCAAGTGTGCAAGACGGTCATTAGGGCAAAACGTTCCCTTTGATCTCGTCACGATCACGGTGTCCCGCAGCAACTTTTTCCCAAATGACGTCCACGAACGCACTCGGCTCTTCTTCTTCTTCTTCGTTCGCGTTCGCTCTTCTTCCTATCTTTATTGATATTCGACGGTCTTAGGCACGAATAGGGCTGCGGTAAGGCGCCCGCATTGTGTCAACAACCCTCGACAGAGAACCAGAAGCTGCGAATTATGATAGGGGCTGAAGCACCCCGGCGTTGTCATTAGTGTGGTGGGCGAAGGACAGAAGTAGGGGCAGCTACGTAACGAATCTCATCGAGCACGTTTTCAAACTTGCGCCACGATTCGGATAATTGTATCCTCTCTCGTGGTTAAACTTTCGATCTTGCTTCTCTCCCCTCTCTGTGTCGCCGAGTTCGCCGTTCGACGAATATCTAAGGGCTGACGTTGGTTTCCACTCTTTCTTTTTTTATTTTTATTTCAATATTATTATTATTGCAAAGTAACACTCCCTCACTCAATCAAGCTCTTCAGTTTCGGAGTTCTATTCGCCGTTCGATTCGCTGAAAAAGTACGTCTCAAAGGACGGTCTCGTCGCGTAGAGATTGCTTCTTCTTTCGCTCGTCCGTTTTTTTGTTTTCCTTCTCTCGTCAGGAGAATTCTGAGCCAACCGACGCCGGCGAACGGCAATTTCCTCCGGCATATCCGGATTTACGGTACTCCTCGAGGATATCGAACAAATTTAGCGCGAAACACATAACGAACGACCTTCGCAGCGCTGCCGGGCTGCCAGGGAGGGAGGGGCATATATATCGCGGCGGCAGTTGAAAACTTTAACTACCTCACAGCTCATAACCCCGTTATGACCTCCGTACCCACCATACAGACGTGCGCGCGCGCGCGCGCGCACGTATCTTTCTCTCATCGGTTATTATTTTCTTGCCCGGGTCAAGACAAATATTGTCTAGACATTAGTGCCCCGGGAGCTCGAACCATCATCGTTCCGTGTTATTTCAAGCGAAATACTTTCTGGTTCCACCACGGTTGCACGGTGGTTGTGTACGACGGACAGCAGGCGTAGTAAGGGGGGGGAGAGTTAAGCTGAATCTCGAGGGCAGGCCAATTTCGCTGGCTGGTATCGCTTACCAGACGATGGTCACTTTTGCGTCGATTTCACGTGTCGTCCTCTCGTTGGGAATCTCTGATCCTTTCCGTAAGCCTCAAAAGGAGGCTGGATGTTGTGTCGAGGGGCTGGAGGGTGTGGTGCTTCTCTTTCTGCTTCTGCTTCTCCTTCTCTTTTCTCCTTACATCTTACTCCCTTGTGGATGTTTCCTCTCTCAATGGATTTCTTCTCTGATCTCGGCTCGGGCGCCACGCAGATTCTCTCCGCTCGGAAATAACAAGCTTCCAGCAGCCGGGAATATCTTCCGTAAATTTATCGACCGGCAGGGTGGAACGGGAACGATGCGTTTATTGTGTACCCGGTGAGATGATCTCTCTCGCGCCGAGGTCTATCGGTGTACACGTATTATTGCACGACGAACGTATATTCATGAGTTGGAACGCGGAACGTTTACGATCCGTGTAGTACGAGCCATAACAGCGGTTATGCATAGATAGAACGTGGTAAATTTTCACGCGGAAGACGCCGGTGTGTTTGCTTAGTTTCGTTTGTTTTCTGTTGACACGATATCCATTAATCTCCTAAAAGGGATCGGTTCGTTGGATTCGCGTTTGAATGGATCGCGTTTTACGCGACAGCTTTTCCATCCTACGGTCTTTCTACTACGGGGCTCAGTCGGGCGAGACAAAACGTTTTAAACGATGATTCAGCTTGAGACTATCTACTGGGAGAAAGAGGGAGAGAGAGAGACACCCTCCGCCAGTCAAGAAAGCGTCAAAAGCCTACAATCACCCCTTGACAGCCACTTTAAAATTATACCGATAATGAAATCCAGCCACCGCCCCTAATTCCTAAGCTAAACCCTGCGGACAGACCGAGGAACAGATGCGGGGACAATGGCGAGTCGATCGTCGGTACGAAATGAATTTAAAGTCGGGATTTAAAGGCCCCGGAAACACAAAACATTTCCCCCTTTTAGTGTACCACCGTACAGTCGCAATTATTACAAGCCGATCAGCCGAAAGAGATATTGTTAGTTCTTCGATGGGGTCGCCGATCCTTGGCAATGGATCGAAAGCGTTAAACGGTGATTCGTTACAAGCTTGTTGCACGACAGATCGCGCTGAAGTTTGATAGCTCGTAACGTAACTCGTCGAGGTGCTTGTAAACGCGCATCCTTTGTACGAATAGTCACTTTCTTTTTTTTCTTTTTCTATTGTCGGATTATTCTCACACTCCGCTCCGTAATAAAATCGTGTCCAAATCTGAAATATACGGTACCATCCACCTGTAGATTCGTGAAATTCGATTCGTGAGAATTCGTTGGAGCTGTGGATCCAAAGCTAGAAAACTCCCAGCGATCTCTGAATTTTATTCTAAGAACGATCGCGGTAACTTCAACGACTCTTACCTGAATTCCAGGGAAAAGTTTCAAAAGTATCAAAGTTTCTAACACTTGGAAGCCTGCGTTTCAATCAAATTCTAAATCGTCTCTGCCATTCTTAAAACAGTCTGCGTCTTGCTCTTTCCAAAAATCTTTTTCACGCTGATCGTCTACGAACTAGACTCTTCAAACGTCCCTAGGCTGTTCTACGTCAGTGTCGTGGCAGCGTAAACGGGCCATTAGGTGCTTTTTGCGAGCGCGATGCAACTACGAACGGGGCAGAAGCACCGCGATGTCCCCAAGCTTCCGCGCAACTTTGTCCTCTCCCATTTGGCGCGGAAGATTTAACAGTTCCACTACGTAGTTTACGATATACAGATATATGTATAGTACCTGCATTGGTTACGAGTGGGTGGAGACGTTGTAGCCACGTATATATACCCGTGCAAGCGAGAGGCGTTATGCATGGGGTGCCATTCCGGCGCGCTTTAACGCCCGTATATAAGGGTGAAATTACACCTCCGGCCATTCCTGTATTTTCGGAACTTGATTAACGTCGCCGTCCGAGACGATTATGACACTATGTGATGAGATTAGTTGGAACTTCGCTTCTTCTCTTCGTTGGAAATGGCTCGCCTGATTCCGCGTACATGCATTTCCTTTTTTTTTTTTCCCCTCCAAACTGACGTGTCGGTGATGTCGGTTCGTCGATGAAAGTCTCCGAGAACGAGCCTTTATGGAGACGATCGAGGTGAATCGCGTGAATTCTGGAGCATTGACTGGATAAAAGATTCATGTCTCTTACAACTTGATTGCTTCTGTGACTAGAGTTGTTGTTTTGCGAACAACAGATATAGGTAAAGATACAAAAATAAACACGGACAAACGAGAGTGTGAATTTCACAGTCGCGGAAAGGCAATTTGTCTCTCGGATAGCACGACAGTAACGCGCCGAGCGGTAATATCGAATTATGGTTCGTTAAACCTTTGATACACAGCTGCCGACGAAAAGAACGGGCGGCTGCTGTTCCACGGCAACATAAAAATCTTTCGTTTCCATTGGAAAATTCGTAAACACGGCGTGTGACACAAGTTTTTAGTGTTGCGAGGAGGGAGGGGCGCAGGGCGATAAAAATCGCGAAACATTATACAGATTTGTCGGTCGGATTGGTTTTACGATTTTTTCCTCGCGCCGTCGGTAGAAAACCGGGTTGCCACCACGTGGCGTTTCCAACGCCGCCTTTTTATTCCCATAATTTAATTATCTCTCTGGCTTTACGGCCGGAGACTAGCTCTAGTGGGTTAGATCCCGTCGGCCATAACGCCCCGCATAAATCCAGTCGAGAGATATCGCGTTCGCCTCGAATCTCCTCGAGGACGTTCCTCGGTAAAGTACGTACGTTCTTGGATCGGAGAGTAGTGCGCGGCCACATCCTCCGTGCTGCGGTCCAATCTGTCGGACCCCGTCGTACGAACGAAACCGCCGTTTCAACTACTCAATTACGAAGTTATCGTGCACTGCGCGCACCCCGAACGTCATGGCTCGCCGTTAACCACGGATGTATCGATTCTCGGGATTTCGCTTAGATTAATACCCCGATAATCGAATCTCCTCGGTGTTCACTTCTGGGAGTTCGAACTGGAAACTCGGAGGATAGTTAACTTTCTCTCGGCGCGCTAGAAACAGCAGACACAGTTGGGGATGGATTCTCCTTGATGGAAAAAGATACAATTCCGGTGCACGTTCCGGCAACGTCGCTCATGATTTAACTTCTCAAGGACCAAACTTAAGTAAAATAACGTCATTAGAAGTTTCGTAAACGGATGTGTTGCGAAAGCAAATCGATTCGATACAGAGAAAGGCTCTCTACAGTTTGAAAAGAACGGTTTGTCGAAGTGTTGCGAGAGAAATCTCGGTTTCTTCAAATTTTATAAAGTTTTCTAATAAAAGTAGAAAGAATATAAAACTTATTAGAAAATATATAAATTTTCCAATAAAAGCAATATTTTCTACTAGAAATAAAATAAATAAAATATCTAGATGAAGAAATATCGAGCATATTCTTGAAACTCCTTGTTTGGAAATATGAAACGATGCGTTGACGTAACCTTGGTGCTTGACGAGCAGAGAAAACCGAACTGGCGGTGAATAATTAAAAGCTACGCCGACGATTAATGATCGCCGCACGTGTTCCGTATCGTAAAAAAAAAAAAAAAAAGAGAGGTTAGTTCACCGTGAACGTTTCGCACGCGAGTGGTCCGATTTCGTGTGCGACCTCGGGACACATTTGGTAACGATGGTCATCGGTTGCCAGGTGGTTGTCCCGCGCCGGAAGTAGGATTCTGATATCTCGATGAGAGCGAGCCTTCCTTTCGGTGCGTAAACGTTATGGAAATAAGGTCAAACCACCGAGGCCGTCCGCGTGGGGTCAGGCTAAAGATCGAGGGTGAATAGTTGGGGCGAATAGAGGGTGCGTGGGGTGGAAAGGTGAGCGTGGAGAAGACCATGAACCGCATAATGGGGAATCATCGTGCGCACCCTGAGTGCAATCTTTATACACGCAGCACGCGTTGCACGTATACGCGGATGTTGGCGGAGATAGGTAGATTTTTCGAGTGTGCGAGTGCAGGTACACAATAAGCACACAAGGGACACAGAAGGAAAAAGGAGAAAGAAAAAAAAAAAGAAAAAAAAAAAAAAGCTAACAACGTAACGCGACACAATGCTCGTCAGGTTCTACGTCGCAATTTCTTGGGGATCAGGAACAGCAGGGTGGCTCTCGAGCAAACGTTCGTTGGGCAATTAGACGGAAGGCAGAAAGGTCGGCGAGCGAGGGAAAACACGTTCCACCTCTTTCCTCTGATGTGGGCTTTTCTATATGGACTCGCCACGGCAGTAAAAAAAGAAAGAAAAAAAAAAGAGATCGGTGAAGGTTGCCGTGGTGGTCAAGCATTATTCGACTATCGATTCATTCGTCATGCGGCTTTTTCGCTCTTTGTTCTGGGAAATCGGAGGAGACTCGTTATAGCGGAGTAGCAGTTCCTTTTAGATTAAGCGATGTTGCGCGACGCCATGGTTCACTGTCAGCGTATCCGCGCAGACCAATTTGTTAATTTGAAGCGGATAAGCATCGGCTATTCCCAAAGGGGGAAACCGGCTAGCATTCGGGGTGAAATTGCGTATTTATGCCGCGCATAATCCGACCATTCTCCAAATGGTGGCGAATCTATCAATGCCGTCGCATTACCGGTTTCATTTTCCTACGTCGATGGAGACACACAAAAGCCGTAAAAAATAGATTCCGTCCGGCCATTTTCGTCGATCTCCCCCTCCCTCCCGTTTCATTCCAGGATATCGCTCAATTTTTTACTTTCGTCCCACGTCCGACGACGTTTATTCACGTTTTTTTTTCTTTCTCCGCTTCCGGTCATCGGCGAACGAAAATATACGAACGTCGTGACTCTTTCGCGATGGGAAAACGAAAGCTTCCGATCGATTGGTATCTAATCGAGTCAGTTCGGAAACTCTGTCGAACAGGTTCATAAAATTAATAAAAAGTACTAATTTAGTATATTGTACTTGGTATTGAATGTAACTGAAAGTATAATTAAAGATATATTTATAGTAGGAGAAGACAAGAATGATTTTTCGTTCGTTAATGGAACTTTATTTTCATTAAATGTGATGAACTTGTGGTTTAATAAAGCGTATAGTTTGGACGATAACTCCGTGTATTTTACCGTGCTCTTACAACGTTCGTACTGGAATGTCTTCGTATGACAAAAGACGGTCTCGTGGACCGTTCGACCTTATTTATATACATAGTTCTTCTAATTAATCACAGATTAGTATCAGAACCTATATCTGTTTCTACAAAAATGGATCACTAAAATTTTGTTCAAATATGGACGAATGAAATTTCAACTGACAAAAGATTGAAAGTGGCGGAAGGTGGATATTGAATATTTCTCTGTTGAAAGCGCAAGAGTCGCAGTCTATTTCCACCGGAGAACACGCGAGAGAGATAATACGGAAACTCTGGTAGAATTTCGTTTCCGAGCCAACGGGATGGCATCGCGACTCGTCGCCGATATTCGGCAAACGCGTGGCTCGCCCGTTTAAATTTTATTCGACGATTACCACCGGTTGGTTGCCGGTAGACTTCGGGACGGAGATACGATTTCCTTTCAATCAGCAGTCGAATCCTTACGAGGCGAAGTTTACGTTACGCAATAAAATTCTCTATGTCTCTCCGTTCTTCGAGAACGTCAGCCAGGAAGCGAGGCTGTATCGTCGAGGTAGAGGAACCGAAAGAAGAGAGAGAGAGAGAGAATGTGTGTGTGTGTGTGTGTGTGTGTGTGTGTGGCGCGACGAGTAGGCCTGCGAGACGCGGATGATTGCGAGAAATAAAAGTCGCAGGGTGTGACTGATCGTTTATCTTGCGACAGGGGCGGAAGGTTAGGTTGGGCAACGCGTACGTGCGAGGAGGAGGAGGAGGAGGAGGAGGAGAAGGAGAAGGAGGGCAGAGGGTGAAATGAAACCGTTACGCGTCGAGAGATATTAGGGTGCTGCGAAGCAGCCGACCCTCTCTATCGCGCACGTACTTACACCAGCGAAGAGAAAAACGTGGAATTTGTACTTCTATGATACTCGTTTCGCGATAACGTTCCTCGAGTGCCCGTTCCCCGCGTTCCTGTCGTTTCATTTGAACCTTGAACGGAACGACTCGCCCGAACGATATCGATACCTTGCAACTACTCGCAAGGAATTTAATCCTCTTCGAATATATTCCTTCTGGTTTCCCTCTCCCTCGTTCTCTTTTCTTTTTTTCCTTTAATCAAACGACAAACCTTCACTTCAACCGAACGTCGAGTCTACCGTTTACATCTTGTCCTTTCTGAAACGTTTTGATTTTCTGGTGGATCTCTCTAGTGTGTGCTGCAAAGTATCTTCCTCTCGAGATACATCCTCCTCGCTGGCAAATTTCCTTGATAAAATAGCACGTCACGTGCCGAAATCGTCGCTCACTCGAGTCAAGTTGCTCGAACGCAGTTGCAGTAATTATTCCCCGGTTGTTATTAAATTTTCGCGGTTTTATTTCCTGCATTTTTATCCCCCCTTCCTCTCGCGTGTATTCCGACGAGCGCGGGATCTTCCCGTAATTAGCGGCCGTGACAACCTGGGAGCAACCGGGAGCGTTTCGAAATCCTTGCGGTAGACAAGAACTGTCGGCGCTCTGTAATTACCTAATGAGCTAATTGGATTAGCATTCGCAGTTGTCACGGAGTTTCCCACCGCGCGGCACGAACATATCGAGCATCGGGAACGCTCTTCGTTCTTATCGGGATGGAGTCGCGCGCCGCGCGTAATTACACCACAGTCGCCTGCCAGAGAGATAATATGCTAACGAGTTGAACAGTTTTAATGATATGTGTGAATCCAACAATAAACGAGTTCTCGCGACGGCTGACTAATAGAAACGCGGTCTCGTATCGCTGCCCGATGATGTCAAGAACGATCGTGGCCGCTTTTTGCGCGCTTTCGACGATATCCCTGTGTATTGGAAAACAAAATGAATTGAGTTTTCTTATCGCCGTACATGTTCTTTATATTCGATTGTAATATTGTAATTTATACTTTGATTATAAATTTATAATTTGATTGTAATTGTAATAGTTACGATATAATATATAATTATATTATATTATAATTTGATTGTGACCGTAATAATTATAATATAATTGTAAGTTTATAATTTGAGTATAATTGTAATTTATACTTTGATTATTAATTTATAATTTGATTATATTGCAATGTATAATTTTACATTTGATATTACATATGTAGGTACGCTGGAATTATCTTCGTGTGCGATACTTTGGATATCTCGAGTACAATTATTAAGAGTCGATAACTTTCAACTAGCACGAGCGTTGTAAATTTAATTTTTTCTCTTTGGTACGTCCTGGATCTGTAGATCATTGGATTTTAGATCGTTAATAATTACGTGTACTGAATTAATGTCTCGGAATTAATCGATCCTCAATTTGATGGGTTAGCGATACCAGGCAATACTGAATTAGAAATTAGGCTAATTAATCCCTCTGATTACTAGTGGCAAGCCTGCCGAGTTGGAAATTAACACCGAAACTACTGATGATTAACCCTGAATATCTTGAATCATCACTATATATATATAATTTATGTAAATTCGAGCCCGAGTTAAGTAACATTGAGCAGTCGAGCGGAATTCCGCGCGGCGTTCGCGAAATATTCGAGAGATCCACCCCGCCGGGAGAAAGGAGCTAATAAAAGTATCTCCGTGATAATTAGCTTTGGCTCGAGAACGGTGGTCCTTTTAATTGTTATCGTTAAACCGACGAGAAGCTACCGTCGACGGAAAGAAGGAGAGGAGGAATAAAAAAAAAAAAAAGAAGGACACGAGGGTCGAAATAATAGCGAGAGATAAAAGGAGGGCTGCTCTTACTTAAGGGACGTTCGTTTATGATTGAGGTTGTTCGTGCTTTAGTGGCTATTTAAAAACTCTGCTTTATTACGTCCCACCCGCTGCCGTAGGAGATTTTTATAATCATTATCGTTCGTGCGCTCTGAGAGATAGAGAAAGAGAGAAACTTGGATTCTCTAGTCTGTATATCCCCCTTTGTCACGGGGCGGGATACCTCGTAATTTTATGCGTCGTTCGAGCAAATGCTTCATTCGAAAATATTCTGATACCGCGATTATTTAGGATTCCCCTGTTCATCTCGTTCAATTTGAAAAAATGCCACGGAACGACACGCGGAACCGGCTGGGTAGCAGATAGCGGATCGACCGACGTACATAAATTGCCCGCGTGTCCACTCGATGTCAGTCGTAACCCGAGGGAAGAGGAAAGAAGAAACAAGAGAATGTAGTCGGTTATTTCTCTTTTTTTCTTTCCTTTTTTTTTTTTTTTTTTTTTTTTTTNTTTTTTTGACGAGGTCGCGTCAGATATCGGAGGTATTTAGAAGTAAGAGGATAATTTCGCGGAGGGAAATTCCTTCCCGACGGAGGAGGTCACTCGACGTATAATAAAGAAGCGACCTCGAGCGCGGTCCTCGTCAACGACGTCACGGCAACTTTACATACGTTTGAACTCGACAATGCTCGGGTTAAACGATATTACGTGTACGTTCAAAAGCTGCGAGGAACGCGAGAGCCCGCGCCGGGTTAAACCGGAGATAAATCAGCGTAACGTTATTACGGCTCATAGAAATCATAGCCACTTCTGAATCCATTAAGGGCGCCACGATGCGCGCCCGTTGTTATTTCGTTCGTGGTATCCTCCGGGCCAGGTGTGTAAAGAGGAGAGGTTCTAGGTCTAGTCTTTAGCGGGCAAAAGGTATGTCGGATGAAGTAGGGAGGGAAGAAAGAGAAGGAGATAGAGGCGAAAGAGGTCACAGCGAAGATGGAGAAGGCTGACTGATCGTGGACGATTCGTCAAAAAGATTCCCATGAACAACGCGTGGAATCTCCTTCCCTGCTCCGAGTCTCCTTACGCTTAGTTCTCTCGACGGTTTAAGATGGTTTTCACGGGCGTGCGTGGTGCGGGGAATGAAGGGCCTTTGTCGTAAAGGTGAGTCAACCTGCACGGAATCGGGTCGTTCCTGACAATGGATTGATTTAGTGCACTTGTGTTTGAGGCGGCCTAGGAATGCCTTGGACAGATCTTAGCCAACCCTCGAACCACGCGTCTCTCTTCGCGTGTGTGCGTGTATATATCGGTACATAGCTCCCTCGTACATGCGTCGGTGAAACATACATAGCAAAGGTGAAACACGCGTGACGTAAGTGCGTTTAACCGAGCACGTGTACATTAAACGCGGCATTATTTCGTTCTATTCGTCTGTTGTGTGCTGTTGTCGCATCGCATCGTATCGTATCGCCTCGTATCGCGTCGTATCGCGTCGTGTCGTCGCCCGACGTGCCTGCGCCTTCACTCCACCCACGTTCTCTTTTCCGAGAGCTACGCTCCGAAGCTCCGAGGGATTATCGCGCTATCGGATGCACGGTCACGCACGTGCGTTTATGACGCGCCTCTCGCATGACTCCACCTGCAAATCCGCGCCTCGCTCGGATTTGAAACGCGTCCCCCCGCCCGTATCTATCGTTTCACGGCTGAACCAAATGGAATCGATTAGCGCCGCGTAACTGCGAGGGTTTTTGTAAGTTACTCTCAATCCGTAAGCCGATTTTAGGAGTTACCAGATTGTTGCCTGGCTTGAACCGATTGCGTTGATCCGTGCATTGTTTTCGACAACAGCAAAAAAAAATAAAATAAAATAAAATAAAAAAGAGGTGAAGGGAAGGAAGAGAAAAAATGGAAAATCAACATTCAGCTTTCGTTCGTTGCGCTGCCGTTTTGTTGTAAAACTATAGCGCGAAGCGTGACGTTTTTGTTCGATTCGACGCCTCTATTCGACGCTTTCAATGGCCAGTTCATCCGACGTTGTTTTCCAGTCGCGCGTTCCTTTTCTGTCGATTTTTTTTCGCTCCCGTCCTTTTGTTCGACGGTGACACTTACAGCATCTCGTCAACGCCGCGCCACCGAATTATTAATTGCCATTTCGACGTTGTCAACGAACGCCCTATGTGTTTTTTTTTCTTTTTTTTTTGTATTCCGGCCTCGGATTTTCGACGAACTGGACGGAACGCGCATTCCGCGAGCTCGATGGACCGGCGCGAATGAAACTCGGCCATTTGCACCGGCCGTGACGTTTGGAGAACCGGCGTTGACGGGGGACCGGCTGCAAAATTACATCGACGGAAACACGGACGCTGGATAGATGCCTACGCAACGCTACGGTGGTGTCTACGCGACATGTTTCACGGGAAATTAAATCGAGTTCAATTTAAATCAAAGCCAGGAACAAAAAACAGAGAGGAAAAAAATGAAAAGAGAGGAGGACGTGAAGATCGCGGGGGAAAAACGCAATAGGTCATATTTCCTGCTTTTTTTTTTTTTGTACAACAGCAATTTGAAAATCCAACATGTCGTCACTCAATTCCACTCTTTCTGTATATTTAAAAAGATATGAGATACGTTCAACTTCTTGAACATTTGCAAGATACAGACAACACGGATTAATATCGATATTATGCTCCTTACGTATTACGATCTCAATGGAATTTGAATTAACAACACTAATAAGATGTAATGATTAAATTGGTAATAATTTCATATAATTTAAATATATAAATATAAGGACTCAGGCAAAATAAATATATTCACCTGTTTATCAGAAACATGTCTTATTGAAAATAATTTTACGTCAATCTGCACTTAGTGTAGAAAGGTAGCATAGACTTTTTTTTAACAAAAAAAAAATCAAAACAAATTGTCCTCCGTGGTATTATAAAAATTTTCGCTCCAATTCGACGTTGGTACGTGATCAGAATCAGTCGATCGCTACGCAAAGGTTTGTAATTCGGGCATGAATGGATGTTTCAAACGATGCGATGATTCCGCGGCGGATTTTCCCCCGTCCCCTGGTTTTCAAGTCGCCCACGACGCGATGCACGTTCGTTTAAGCAAAAGCAGGAAGCTAAGGGCGGTCGAGGCGGATTAAGGGGCCGGTGAAGTGGTGCAACTTACGATCAGATTTCACGAATGAGCGCACCGTGGCTCCGGGCCTGACAGCTGGCGAAAAGTCTGTGCACTTTGCCGCGCGGAGAGGAGAGGAGAGGAGAGGAGAGGAGAGGAGAGGAGAGGAGAGGAGAGGAGAGGAGAGGAGAGATGGCAGGTTGCACGAAGTTAATCCGTGTTTCGATTCTAAGCAGGGACCCTCCTCCCGGATCGAGGTCGATGATATTATATCCGCCTTGGCTTTATTTCGGGACACGCTGCTGCCGATTAAAATTCACGTTACGAAGTGCCCTTGACTTTTAACGAAGCACTTCTCGTTGCCTCTTTCTTCACCGGCTCTGGACGTAACCACGAGAACCACGCGGCGCGGTGGCTGTCGAATTTCTTCGAATATGTATATAGACCTATCTGTCTCGTGGCTCCGATTGCCTCGTTGAAAAATTCATTCACCGCTTCTCGAAGTTCTTTTTTTATTCCTCTCGAGCTTATTCCTTTCACCTCGTTCTTCACCGCTTTTCGGAATCGCTCGGCGAATTATTTATGAACGAGCTAACTCGATCAACTCCTCTCCGGTGGAGAGTTTCGCTTCTTCATGCCGATTCAAGTTGATTTCGACACGATAGATTTCCGCTGCTAATTTCAAAAAATACCCACGATGATAACGATGAAAGGTGACAGAGAAGAGTAACGATCGGTGGTGATCGTTTCGAAATTCCATCGCGAAGAGGAAGCGATAATTCCACGTCGAATTATACCTCGAATTATGTCACGCAATCAACGATTGAATATTTGAACACCACGGCTTCCGGGGTTAAATAGACGGACGATCGTTCGCCATTTCGAACCATGGAATGAGCAACGCGAGCGGACAGCGGATCGTACATCACCCAGTGACAAAACTCGCCTGTTTTTGGGCGAGTGCCGCGCCCCATGAGGGATGATCTTGCTTGGCCCCTAGCTATTGAAAAATGAATGGTTCATCGGTGCACTCAGCCGATCGGCTCGAAACCAGCGGATTCGTGTTGTTTTATCAACACGAATTGCTGCTCTTTCGCCATCAGTCGTGTTGGACGCGCGCGGTAACAGCGTTGTCGAGCTCGTTGATACGGGGGCGCTTCGGGCATTAGACCGAAAGAAACGAACGTAAGCCATTAGGCGCGCTCGTTCGCGTGAATACGTTGAAACGTTGAACAGAGAGAGAAAGAGAGAGAGAAAGAGCGGAATAATTTCGCGAATAAATACGGAAAAGCGTATTCCCGTTTAACGACGGCGCGAAAGTACCGCGGAGCTGTCAGAGCAACGCGCGAGAAACCCACGGAGGATCAGCCAATTTTCCGTGCAGTAAAAAAATCTCTTTTCAGCCAATGGGCTGGGCGGGGGGATAAAAATCGTAGACAGAGAGCGTGCACGGCACGGCACGGCAAGGCGATGTGATTAGCGGGGGGAGAGGAAAATGCAGTACGCCGAGCCGCGACGATTATGCACACATGCGAGCGCGCGTCAATACCACGGTGTGCACGCTCGGTGTGAAGCATAAACCGAAGCATAAACCGGCCCGGGCGAGCGTAAAGCATAAAACACGAAATGCAACGCAATGCTCGGTGACAGATGCCGTTTATTAACACTGTGCATCGTGAACGTGTCTCTCTCTCTCTCTCTCTCGTCTACGTGTCGAGCGGGACACGTACGTACGTACATACGCTCTCACGTACGTACGTGTTTTCTCGCTGGATATATCCGGCAAGTCGGCCCCGAAGTTGTATCTCGTTTAGCGCCGGCTATGAATTTCGTCGCTGGCTCGTATCTCGTCGTCGCGTCCATTCCTTTTTCACCGTTTCTATTCTTCGCCGGTGGATTTCATTATTCATTGTCGAATGAGACGAAAACGTTTAGCCTCCGTGGGGACAGAGGATGTCGAGGATTTTTTTTCTTCTCCCCGTGCCGTTCTACGATCCTCGTACAGTGATTTAGCCGTCTGTGTGTCTTCCTTCTCTTCGCTACGTAGATCTTCCTGTGTCTTTCTTCTCTCAGACGTGGATCAAGGGCTGGATGGAGAAGCATGACTGGACGCTTTCTGTTTTTTTCTTTTTATCGCTTTTATACGTTGAACGCGATAAGCCCCCGTCTTGGGTCCGTTTAGAACGCGACGTTTCGAAGGAATTGAGACGGATCGCCCCTTTGTCCCACCACCGTATTGCCAATCACCGTGGCGTTTGAATTTACGTTACGTACATTAGCGACGTTGAAGAAACAGCCCTACCCTCCCCATTCTAGATTAGCCCTCCAACGATGAGCAATATGTCCACGAACGGTCTCTTAATGACACGAATTTATGTTTCTTCTCTTTATGGACAGCCATAAACTTCTTTCCCATCTATTTCGACACGCTTGACTTTTTTCCCTTGAAATATGGAAACACAGCTCGCCAACGTCCCTTGGACTTTCACGGACGTTTCTGAGTTCCCGAGTCCCGAGTTTATTGAGTTACTTCTTTCTCCGTGCTTGTGAACGAGCAAGTTCCCGCATCTCCGAGGCGTTAATCGCGCCATTATCGTGAAAGCTCTCATTATCGTTGACACGAATTAGCTCTCGAGCCGTTCAACTATGCAGAAGGGCCGTCTTATACGTGCTGCTGCTGCTGCTGCTGCTCGATCAAATATTGATTTGTACTTCTTCTAATCGATTCACGTCTTTCGCTTGTCCACTCGAGGGATTTCTCCTGTCTTCTTTGGCCATGGTTACGGTACACGAGATGTACCGTAAGTACATTCTCATTCGTAATGATCGGTACGTTAACTTTCGTACCTGATAATTTATCCAAAAATTGCATGTTTGCAAGACACTTTTGTTTTTAATATTGATGAGTAATATTCATGGATTATTATGTATATGTACAATATAACATAATATAATATATATTAGGGAAACCCATAAGTAATGTCGTGTTTTTCAAATTTAATAAACGTTGCCATCTAGTGACAATAATTTAAATAAAATAAAATTTTGTATAGTATCAAAGAACGACGTTACTTACTTCTATTAATAATATAACACAGTATCATATTAACAGAGTCTTTACTGTATAATGTGTGTATATGTACTGTATTTGTATTTATTGTAAACACAGCAATTTATATTGCGTGTATAATTTGTATATATTTGTTTCTTATATTGTATAATTTATATTGTATTGTATATAGTTTCTAATTTATATTTATTCTACAAATATAGTAGTTGTCCTATCTCTGAGCGGGGTTGCACGCTCTCAAATTACTGCAGTATAATCACGTTTCGTTACACTGTTAACGAAATTGTTGAAACGCGAACAGTACGTACAAAATTGTTCGTGATAAATATTTTTTACACAGTTTCCATCGTTCAGACGTTTCACACGTCAAAATACTCGTACATAGAACCATCGTAACCATACGATCTTGCTCGACGTTGAATATACGCGGCGGGATGGAACGATTCGATCGGATATTACCTCACAGCGAAGAATCGGTCATCAGTCGTAATGGGCACAGCGAAGCGGGTAATAGAATAACGGGGAAATTGTGTTTTAGATAGGAACCCGACGCTCGAATTTACGAGTGTGAAATCATCGCTGGCCGGTGCCGCCGCGATGGAGAACTCGGAGGGAAGATTTCCGCGGCGGTTGTCGAGGGGGTTGCTTCCACCCTCGTCCCTGCGACACGTGAATTAAATGCATTTTACACTCTGTTTCTTCGCCACCCGAGACGAAGAGAGGGTAGCAACGGCCGCGACCCTCTAATGTCCGGTGACTCGGCAAAGTGCTAAGATGACCGGGACATCAATCTTCACGCTTTCTCACTTTTTGTCAAAAGTCGCAGTTAACTCTCGGGGATGAGTCCCGCTTCTCCTCTTCGTGCTCGCGCGAAAGACGCGCCGTGTTGGCTCCTCTGGCTTCTGGAGTGGCGTCGAGGGGAGGGAAAGGAAAAAGAAAAAAAAAAAAAAAATGAGAGTATAGCTACTACTCACGACACGGGGAAGAAACTCGGTCGTTCTCTCGTGGTTTTCGAGCGTCCTCCAGGCGCTTCCGGTTTCGAGACGTTGAGAAATCATTCGCTTCCTCCTCGTTCTGCGCGAAGGCGCGACGAGTCGGGAAAAGTAGACACGCGTACGCCTCGCGCGGATGTTTTCTTTCAATGGCTTAACGGATAATACGGGAGGTTTGTTACCCGAGCGAAGAGAAGTCTCGAGTTCAGTTTCGACGATTTCATTTTCGCGAAGTTGTTTCCACGAAACTGCGCGAACGGCAGTCTACCGTGATGAAATTCCGCCGCGCCATCTCCGGATTCGCATTCGTTCCTTCGGATTTCCATAGAGCGAGGCACCGCGGTGACGCACTCTATTTCGCGGGAACGAGTGCCGCGACGCCTTGGAGCTTCTTATTCCCGCCTGCTTTCTCGCGCGGTGTCGCGCATAAAATAAGTATTATGCAGAACACAGCCAAGGGTTTTCGCTCGGTGCTCGGAGCCTTCCAACCCTTGGCGCGACTCCCGCCAGTCGCTCCGGCCAAAAACTAATAAGATCGAGTGAAATACGCGGGTCTTCCGGGCAATAGCCTCCGAAAGGGCGACGCGGATAGTAATCGTGAAGCAAGACGATCTTTCGAATTCCTCTGCAACATCTTTCTCTTCATCGCCGGTCGGTCTCACTGTGTACGCGTACTTCTCGTCTCCTCCCTTTTTTTTTTTTTCCGTACGTGCTTCCTGTGCACAGAGCAAGATACACGCACGCAAAAGAAATTCTGTTGCCTGTTGGTAAAGTCGCCTTGGTAAGGTCGTTTCGCTAAGCTCGCGAGTTACGTCGATACGGGCCAAGGTATTGCGTTCCTTTTTTTTTTAGCAGCGTGAAAAATCGCGCCACCGACCGCGAGAGCCGGGGGCAATAAGTTTCGTTGGTTTATCGTCGCCGCTTCCCTGAAAAACAGCGCAACGTCGAATCGTTGCTGGCGACCGCAGGTTCACGGTTCACGAGCAACCACCACCGCCGGTGTCGCGCCGTGTGGCCGTAGGTGCGAAAGACCGCGAGGAACACACGAGGTATACACGGGGGAAGGAAGAAACGTCGCGCTCCGCGTTCGACTGCATATATCACTTTTGCGTTACGCGCCGTTTGTAGGGACCGACGAGGGAGGATCGACGAATGTTTTTCAAAGTGCGCAACATCGACGGCGAAAGGAGTAAAAACGGTGGAGAGAGAGGTGTCGAGCGCCGCAAATCGTGCCACTTCGGGATATTCCCTGACATTTTTATGGCCCTACTTTCGAGACAGAGAGAGAGAGAGAGAGAGAGAGAGAGAGAGAGAGAGAGAGAGAGAGAGAGAGAGTGAGCGGGTCCGTACGTGTCCTGGGTACCGGCGGCGCGAAAGTAACGGCTGTAAATTGAAAATTGCTCTCTTTGGCCCTGGCGAATCCTGGGAATTGGTTTTTGCGGCTGCAGAGACCGGCTCGGATCGAAACGAGGGGACAAATATTTGCTCTGGCGAAGAGACGGAGCTCCGGCCGGTGGTGGAGACGATAAATCTCGCAACGATACGAAAGTTCGCGCGGTGAGAGAGAAACGTTCGAGAAACGTTCGGGCCCAGCCACCGCGACGGCAAGAATTAAGTACGAGCGGCCCGCGTTTTCGTTCGCGGCGAGAAAGTCCTCCGCTATCCTCCAATCGGGCGGTGTTTCGCAAAGCAAATATTTTTCTCGCTTTACTACCGACGGTCGTGTCACCTCGCTCCGTAGCGAGTGCTACCGACCGTTCGTTCGTTCGTGGAAAGAGGAGCAATATCGTAGAACGTGTAGCCAACAGTTTCTGGTCTGCGCGCGTTGCACGCCCGGGGGCTAAGGAACTCGTACGCATTTCGTCTTGACAGAAGATTTATCTCGAGTCCTTCCGGCTAGGATCACGGGGTCGAATCGTAAAACGCCGAAATTGCGGCTTTTAGCCTTTATTGCGAGCCGTATATTAAAATCTTTCTAATTAATTCTATGGACCTAAAGAGAAAGAGAGAGAGAGGAATATATTTCATCGACGACACGCGAATAATAATCCATAATTCTCTCTCGTGCCGAGGAAACTATAAGCGCGTCTCCTTGGACAAAAGGCGCGTTCCTGATGAAATATTCATTTCAATTCGACAATTGTTTCAAATCGTTTCGGCGAGTCGAACGAAATTTTCGATTCTGTCTGAATTCGGTGAATTCGTACGTTGCGATAGATCGTTCTCCGTGAGGTAAGGAATTTTCTACAAGTACCTGCGTGTCCAAAGATTTTTGAAATAAGAGAAAACGTGTTCTTTGGTATTCTTTCTATGCGTTCCTGTACGTTACGTACGTAATTCGAGAGTTGAGTGTTCAATTTAGCGTAGATATTAACAGACCTCCTCTTTTTAATGAAATTAATTTCGCGTTGCGTATCGAAAATTAAACTCTGAAACGCCACGGGTTATTCGCTCGTCGGTCGTTTGGCGCTGCGTCGCAAGAGGGAAAAGGATTTGTCGAATAATTAATCGTTGCACGGTCAGAGAGAGAAAGAAAGAGAGAGTGAGAAAGAGAGGAGGGAGGAGATGGTGACGCGAGTATGGCGGCCACGTTGAAACTTACGGTAGCCGGTAATGCCGGTAGTCCTGCGAGGAGGACTCGAGGGAGAAGTCCTGACCGCAAATTAATCCTCCGAGAAAAATTCCGGCTGCCTGTAATAATATTCCCTTTCGGCGGTGCACTCGGCGAGGAGGAGCGCGTGCGAGCGAGATGACGAGAAGTTCACAGAGGGACGCCGACGGGGGAGGCGCGAGGCTTAATCGAAGTCTCGACCTTTAAAGGTGGCGAACGTTGTCCCGCGCCTCCTGCGACATTATTTATTTATTTACGCCACATTCAATTATGACCTCGAGACCGCAAAACTGATTGCGCCGACGGCCGCGGTGTACCTCTCCGTGCCCGGGATTCGCGACGCTATTTGCATGCAAATTCCTCCGAGACGCGATTCCACGCGCGGAGGAATCCGGACCATGACGAATCGCGTGTATGCGAGGGCGAGGCACCGAGAGGTGGACAATCCACGTTTTAGAGTCCTCTCACCTTCGACCTCCACGTTTCTTCGTCACCTTCTCCACCTCCGCGTTCTTCTCCCGCCTTGTCCTTTACACCCTTGAATCGCGTCTTTTTGCATTGTTAACATCCAACTCGTCGCCTTACGTGGCCCGTAACTCCGGCCAAGCTGCAACGGTGAGTCGCGATGGTGAGTTTGTCATTTCCGGTCGTGGAAATAATTTTCTCTCTCTCTCTCTCTCTCTCTCGGTATTCTTCTTTTTTCGTACGCACCTTCATCTGGTGTTTCTCTCTGATTTGGAAATTCTCTCGATTTCTCGCGTGGAAATTCGCGGATGCGCTGCGATAAATCGAGGCGATAAAGGGAGACTTTAAACGACCAAGGAAGCGTATCCACTCCTCGCGGAGTGTATCAACCCCTGGAGAAGCGGATCGGAAGGTATTTGGAGAAAAAGTGATACGTGCTCGAAGCTGGTTTTTGTATACTAACGTGACGTTCGCCTACAAAAGGCACGCCGTGGGCGTACTCGGGGAGAGATTGAACCCCGGTTCGCGTCGAATAAAATTGATAATACGAGAAAGATCTGGCTGGACGGGCCACCACCCGGGGCGCAAGATGCCGCTGACAATAATCTCGTTGTAAACATTTCGTAACAACATAATTGCTTGTTCGGGATCGGGCGTGCGCTCTCCTATGCTCGTTCTCTGTTCATCGTTGCGCGTCAGCCGAGGAAGAAGCGCCGGGGGTCCTTTTAAATTGGCGACTTTTTCGGTCAACAATCGACCCTTCCGGAAGGTCGGTGGCAACCGCCCGCCTCGTCTGCTCGATTCTCGGCCGTGAACAACCCTATGGACACCCTACGGCTACGCTATAATGGTCACGGAGTAAGGGGCTGAAAAGAAACCGCCCTCCGCAACCTCTCTCTACCTATATACATTGTACCGACTCGACTCGGTATATAGGCGGTTCGCGTCTCTCCCAATAGAATTTAACTTTCACCGAATCTTCAAAGGGATCTCGGATCTCTCCGTGGTTTAAGGTGAGATTTTGCGTTTCTCCGGCTCCCTTTTGTACTTCTCTGTCTCTTTCTCTCTCTCTCCTTTTTTCTTTTTTTCCTCTTCGCCAAAGCGAGAGAGAGAGAGAAAGCTGGCTGCTTGTTTGCTACAAATGTACGGCGGCTGACTCGACGCTTCTCCCTTCTCGCCACTGCGAGACAATATTAAAGCTCTCCTTTGCCAAGAGAGAAAGCTTTCTCACTTGTGCCCGCACTTGCGCCGCCTGTTACGTTCCTACGTACATTTCTTTCTTGCTTTCTTCCCTTTTTTTTTTTTTTTTTTCCTCCGTGTTCCTCTTTGTCCCTTTGATATTCCGCGACACTCGACGAAGGACGGGACGTTCGACAAACGATCGTTCGTTCGATCCACGGCATCGTTGCGAGTGACGTTGCTCGCCTATGCACGAGACCCGCACCGCAGCCTGTCGATTTTTGACAGATGGAAGATGGCCAACGCCCTGACTGCAGCACGTGCACTCAACACGTGTCTGTCCGAGGGTGTGAAAGTGAATTTCCATTAACTGCACTGTCACGCGTAATGCCCGATGCTCGTACACGAGCCTACCAGGGTAAATATATCGTTCGAATCGCGCACGGCCTTTTGCCGATACACTCGCAACGTCGAGACTCTCCGTTCAATATATCTCCGTAGGTACGTGCATACGTACATACGTACACGAAGTGCTCGAGTGGAACATTCTTCTCTAAACAAAGTCGGTGGTACGATAAAATTCGCATTGAAGGAAAAACATGAAACAGACGTGGAGGATCCTCGGAATATAGGGGTGTTACCTGAAGATTATAAATGACACTCGAGAATACATCAGTAACTTTTTAAGTTACGCTGTATTTTAAGTTGCGCTGACAACTGATTGCGGACCATAACGAGTGACCGAACCGTATATAATAACTCGTTGCTTTGGTTTTGAACTCGTCGGTATGATATCATTGGATACAAAATTATTGAGAAGTAACAAATTTATTATTTGTTTTGCCTGGGTTATACTTGAATATACTTAAAACTGAGAAAATATTACAATTTTGGGACGAAAGATTCCCGACGTGCGTGTCACGTCATTCCAATGCAAGGGGTTAACAACAGATTATCATCACAATCCACTGATCAGTAACACTGGGAAATGCAACGTCACCGACATACCACCGAAATTGAAAGCCAGACTTCGAAAGCAAGTAATAACTTACAGATAGCCAATCAATTTCGCGCGCTATCAAGACTTTTTTCCTGCAATCACGACCGAGGAGAAACGTTCTAATTACTAACCAAACTAAATTTTTAAATAAATTAAACTTGTTAAATGCAAGTTACAGCATGCAACAAACTGACTCAACGAAATCCAAAAAAAAAAGGACGCAAATTATTTTGGACTCTATGCGAGCTATCGAACGACTCGGTATCGAATTGCTTTTGTCGAATTGTGCAAGTGTATAATTGTATGTTTTTTACGCTTCAAACAAACGTCGCTGGCGATAACGGAAATTGCCGCCGATCAATTTTCATTTCACGCTCGCCGTGTTCTCCCTCGATAGAAATCTCACGGATGGAAGTTCATTTTCCATTCAGAGAGTGGCTTGCATCGGTCAAATTGCAACGCTAGGATCTCTTCCCGTGCGCGTGCTCGGGACGTGAACGTCTTATCGCGTTCTCGATAAGAGGAGAAGATTCTCTCTTCGAAACCGTCTAGTCTCTTTCTTGTTTTTTCAGCCATTTCGTGGCAGTCTCGGTGGGATTTGCGGTGGCACGTACGCCGGTACGTCAAATTTCGAAATTTAGATCTGTCTCGTCGGGGAAGAGAAGGAGCGAGATGGTCGATAAAAGGAGAGAGAGCGAGAGAAAGAAGGGAGCAAGGTCCAGCTCGATATTATTATGACCACTTTTTCTCCCTCTCTCCGCTGTTCTCCGTATTACTTTTAAACTTCCGACGATATATCACGGGCAGCGGTCAGTTTCTGCATGGATATCGCACGGACAGGGGCTCCCTATAAAATACGTCCGAGCCATTAATCCCGAATAGAAGGAAAATATTCAGCTCGACGCTGAACGACCACGCCGCGGACCTTAATATGAATACAAAAGCAATATAATTCCGTCTCTATTATTTATCGTCGTGTCGTTCACGGGTGTTGCAAAAGCACTTGGAGCGAGACGAGAGAGAGAGAGAGAGAGAGAGAGAGAGAGAGAGAGAGAGAGAGACAAAGCGAGACAGGAAGGCTAGGTTTTTTTCGAGTTCGCGTCGCGCCTAGTGGCGCATTTCGAATGCGTCAAAGGGCCGTTTTGGTAGTAGCCACTTTGGCGCTTGGTGATGCCGGGCTGTCGCCAGCCGTAAAAGGGATTAACACCTTGCTCGTGTAATCGTCGATCGGCCCTTTATTTCGTGTTTTATCGTGATACTAGCCGCGAGCGTTCGTTCGTTCGTTCGTTCGTAACCTCGTTGTTTATGCATTCTTTTGGCAAATTTGTTTGCGCCTCGTCGCACCGTGTGTATGTACGGTTACATCAAAGTGCGCGCGCGGATTGATCGACGCGCGAAAAATTGTTCTCGCGCCCTTCCCCCTGCCACCACGCGATGTGTTTATTTGTCAACGCGCGGCCGGCAATGAAATTTTCAAGCCCCCGGGGCGCGCGATGTGGTGACAAATTCGGCCCGGATGCATAAT
The DNA here is from genome assembly GCF_011392965.1 of Frieseomelitta varia. Classification (NCBI taxonomy): domain Eukaryota; kingdom Metazoa; phylum Arthropoda; class Insecta; order Hymenoptera; family Apidae; genus Frieseomelitta; species Frieseomelitta varia. Next base: position 118,132 of record NW_025110301.1, on the reverse strand, counting down.
GCAGACGGGCTTTACAACGGTGACGGGCACGGTGTTACGTTAAAAACATTATACACGGGAATTCGAGCGGCGCCGCTTTCCGCAAATTGACGGCAATTCGACGCGAATCAATCTGAAATAATCGGCAGGGACAGAAGGGTTACAGTTCGATTCATTATCCCGCCCGTTTCTCTCTCTCTCGCTCGCTCGCTCGCTCGCCGAGAATTAACGTATTATCATAATTTAACAGCAGGCGTTGCGCGCTACAATTATCACTTCGTACATTTTCAAATTTGTAACTGATTAATACCTTCGTTAATAAAGCGGCCGGAACAATAACACTAACGCGCGTGATGGACGTCCGCGATAGATAACGCGCGAAAAACGCGATAGCCGGCAGGTGAGATCGATCGAATTACCGCTTTCCTCGAATTTCGAAACTTCGTTATTTAGACGAACGCTTGACGTTCGAGCTCGCGGAAACCGGTGAATTCGACGAGTAATACCAATACGCTTATGCGTAGCTTCCAAATGTATTGATCGACGTAACCTGTTATTATTACTGTCACGTACTCGTCGCTCTACCATTCGTACGATCGAGTTCGACTCGTTCAGTAGTGACAACTGTACGTATGTCTCGTCTAATCGCGCTGTGATAAACTTGATTGACTTCGATGAAAACTAGAGATTACTACCTGGATGATTAATTGCAAACTGAGGTTCCAACGCGAGTCTGTTTTGTCACGAATTTTGGCTAGACAATGGTTTCGATGATGTTGGAAAACAGGCTGGCGAGTGCTTCAGAGTCTTCGATCGATTTTCGAAAGTCGCAAAAAAAGAAAGAAAGAAAAAAAAAAAAAAATACGGACTAAACCATGAGCGCTCGCGAATGTCCAACGATTATTATTATTTCAATTGTTAAATCACGATGTCCGATTATCGCCGTGGCAATCGAAAATTATCGTCGTCCCCTAAACGCTTCTCTACTTTCGCCGTACGTCTGGGGAAAGTTTCTCGCACGAACGTCGGCCAGCGGAGCCGATCGTTCTCGGCAAACGACGCCGTTTCCCGAATTATCGGGTATCGACGTTATCTCGTCAGATCTGGGCAATAACCATCTCGAGCCATTGTTGGTCACCGATTTTCGTCGGCCAGCCGTTTCCTAGCCGCTCTAGCGCCTCGGTTATTCGCGCAATTTTCTTCGCGCAATTACTGGAAGACCGGTCGGCGATTTCGTGTAACTTCCGTCACCCTTTCCTCCTCTCCTGTCTATCGTCCCTAAATACCCTGGCTGTACGTACCTCCCGCGGCTACCTACGAGGGTGCTGTGAAGATAACTAATCCCTGTTACCGTCGGCGTTACGTTTTACGTTGATTGCGTCAACCCTTCCTCCCTCTGAAACGGTGTCGTTGGACAGGTCGTCACACTTATCTCCCACAGAGCGGGAGCGTCACCCAGGCTACCACCCCGGCCTCTCTCGTTGCTTTCAGCCTCTCGGATATTCGCGCGCCCAGCGACTGTACACCGGGATCGTCGCGCCGACGCGCCTGTTAACAACGTTGTTAATTTTCGGCCCGAGGTCGCCGCTCTAAACGGCCGATTTCGATTAGGAGGCTCGCGCGCGCGCGACGCTCGATTAGAATTACCAATCTCGCCACTCGGTCGGTTCGGCGCCAAAATCCTCGATAAGAGTCGAGAGAACTCTGCTGTTGGAGAGAATTCTCTCTGTTCTGTTGTTAAGGAGTATTAAGCGACATTGAAGGGAGGGGCTGGTTTGCCAATCGATCCTCTCTGCCTAGTTTATGGATCGCCGACGAGTATGTTGTTTAGCTTGGCGCACGGTCGATCGGGTTTTTGGGATTAATTGCGGGGAATTAGACGGGTCGATCGTCGATCGTCAAACAGAGAGTGCCTTTGTTCTCTAATCGCCGAAGGCTGTTCCGCGTATCCGGTGTATCGCGCGTGTGTGCGAACGGACGCACGTCGTGCCCGAAGGGCGAGCCTGTTTCTGTCACTGGTGTCCAGGTTAATTACCATTTCCATGCTCGAATAAATTAATAAAGTCCAGAGTCGGCTGTCGTCGACACGTTTCGTCGATCGCAGCGGTATTACCCGTGCGCGTATTTAAAAAAAAAAAACGAGCAAAAAACGAAAAACACAACCTGGTTTGCATATAGGTCTCTCTCTCTCGCTCTCTCTCTCTCCGTCCCTGTCCCTCTGAAATTGCCGTGCAGACGGTCACGTGGCCGTGGCTAATGCGACGGGCCACAATATTGGCAGCATTGATCATGTTAATATGCAAAGCAAATGCACCGACAGCGCGGATCGAGTCGCGCGCGCATTAACATCGAAATCGTTGTCGGATTGTCCGCGATCTAGCAAAATTATCTTAATCTCGATCCGATGGAATTCAATCGGGAATGTAGGGGCGGGTGAAAAATGACTCGGGAGGGGTGAACACGGCCAAGTCGATCGCGACGAGACGAGACGAGACGAGACGAGACAAGACAAGACGAGACGACGGCGCGCGCGTTCGCCCTTCCGGCCATGTCGAGACATTAATTGGACGGCAATTAATCCGGGAGAGAAAGTGAGCCAGCCACATCGTAAGCCAGCCAACGTAACGTTACAAATGACACGTCATTGAGCCACGAGGACGATCCATTAACCTTTTTCTTAAGCGTCGTCGTTAGTTCCAACGCCGGCCTTTATCCGGGAGAGCCGCTCCTTTTTGCCCCGCGCGTATTACCGCGCTTACCCTCAAATCGCCCGAAAACCCGGAAAACCTCCATCCCGAAAGACAGCGAACCTCTGGCTCGTTTCCCTATCTCGCGCGCTCCCTTTTGTTCCACTGCCGCCTACAGAACGTGGATCGTAAATGGTGGCACAAATGGGGTGAACACGAGGATAGCGTTTCAGAATGAGAACGATCGGATTGCATCGAGAGCTTCGTTTTCGGGAAGTTTGGAATTTCGAAGCGTGGATTAAGTACGCGTGCACTTGATAATTGGCCGTAGTGTTAGTTACTTTTTATGTTTGTTGTATATATACATAAATCTGTAAATACTGTTTACGAGTAGTAATATTTGTTGATATCCGCGAGAGCTGTCAGTCCCAATTTTGGATATTTCGCTGCAGAGAGAAGCTCCATTTCGTTTTTAAAATGATCACGTTAAAAAAAATCTTTCCTTTCGTGTCACAAAATATTTTATTATATCTGTAATATGAATCATCAGATGAAGTGGAATCGAGTACAACGTAGTTTGAATCGCATAGATTATATTTACTATTTTCTTATACTCGCCCCACACCAACCACTGTGAACTGTACCTATCGTTGGCCTATCGTGTGTGTATTTATTTATATCTACAACATTTTCGATTGATTTCTTGCTGATTTAGTGACAGAATGAATCTGAAAAAAGTTCAAGAAACCACGGTAGCCAAAACACGGAAACTAAAAATATACCTTCAATTTCAAATTCAAAGTGTCGAAAGATTCGAGCTGCTGCCTGCTTATTCACTCGTAAATTCTTCTAACAAGCGAGCTCACGATACTCCCCCTCTTCGTCTCGCCTCTTCAAACTACAATCCCGAGCTGATAAATATTCTTGCTGTTGGAGAACAATTGTAGTCTACGTTGTGAAACAAAGTGTCGACTCATCTTGCTCCGTTTCACTTCTCTCGGTTAAATTTCGCCTTCGCAGATAGAGTCGGTCGTGCGTCGTTTATTCACGGATGAGTTGGCTCGAAAAGCGGGCGAACGTGTCCTCCTCGCCGCCCGTCTTCTCGCCCTTCTGTTCATCCGGTTCACCGTTTAAGTTTTATTTCGCGGGGACACCGTTCTCGCTTGTTTACTCGCGCGCGTGTAAACTCTCTCCAAGGCACGGTCGCTCTTCCGGTTGCGCCGAAATGCATTTCGTCTATCGTTCTCCCTCCCCTCTTCCGGTGGTGCTTCCGCCGGTTCTCCAAGCTGAAAAGCGCCGTCCCGCGCCTTCTCAATCCACTCTCCCGAACGCTAGGGACACCGAGAGAAGTCTACGTGCCGCGAGAATGGTAGGTAGAAAGGCGAGACTTTCGCCAAAGGCGGTGCCACGGCAATCCTTTCAAATCCTTTTAACTCCGTTCGTCTAATTTTATGCTTACCAGCGCGGATGCGTCTTTTACGAGTGTCGCGCCAGGCTCCATCAAATTTCTCGGATATTTCTCTCTATCCTATTCGCTCTCATAACTTAGGCGCGCGGAGAGAGCGAGCCATGGAAAAATGTTCGCGTTGGAACGCAGCGATAAAACGTTCAAGACGCACGTGTCCGTCTACCCGTAAATGATTTACAATAGGGTCTTTCTTAACTGGTCACATACTCATATTTAGTAAAGTGAAAATGTACCTAAGTATCACGTAAAAGATGTACTTGCGTATCTCCATCTCACAAAACTGGTATATATATATATATTGAGGGGAGTAACAAAATTTCAGATAGCAGAAGATTTAATTGACAATCAGGGAAACGAGCGATGTATTTCACATTCTTCGCAGCGCAATAAAAGAATATATTACTTTGGACTGAATTTCAAAAGATAATTGAATTTTCGTGTAACGAAATGTATTGTATACACATGTACATATTTTATATCAACCAACAAAATTTTGTCGTAGGCTGCACATAGTTTACATAGTCTTTTTATCAGTTCAGTTTGGAACCTATATTATTTCCGAGGATATTAAAGCAACTTTTATAGTGAAACGATACGTTGATTGGAAAAATACATTGATCAAAAATATATGAAAAATTTTTTACGAGAACACCGAGCTTGTTTTTTTAGATACCAATTCGTCGAAGAGTATCTTCAAAATGCTCGTCTAAAATTTCTTGTTCCTTATTTCATTTTTTCATAGAGGAAAAAAATCTGTTTGCAAATATAAGTACTACCCCAAAAGGGACACTCGTAATAATCAAATTCTTATTCAAATTTTGGTTGGAACACGCCTGATCTAAGAGATCTGCTACGCACGATGCATACTCGTATACTCTTCTCTTCGCTGGAGGGGAAACTCGGCGCTGTTTCGCGACGCGTCAGTCAAAAGATTCGTCCATCACGCGCTCCGTTTCGATCGTAAACGTCAACGATCGCGCGTTAATCCGGTTTATCGGTAATTCGGTTCAGATATCACGGGAAAAGTTGCACCCGTTTTACATTAAAGGGCGTAACGGGCGTTACACGCAGGAGGAGATGCACAGAACGGGGGAGAGGGATATTGGCTTTTACACCTGGTGAGCCCCCTCTCTTCGGGCATCGGTCGAATTATTAAATTGATACACGGGTAACGGCGGTGTAATTCACGTGCATCGGCCAGCGTCGAATGTAATCGACACCCGGCCACGGGTTTGAAATTGTACCCGCGGCCCACTCGGCATCGAGTGCACGTCGAAGGTAATCCAATTAAAGCGAAATTCGCCCAAGTAACACCGATAAAATTTTCATCCTGCCGCGGACCTCTGTAACCCTGGCGGAATGGACCAGTCGGTGAACGTGGGATTCCCCTTCCCCACCCCGTGATACTTTAATAGGTATTTAGTTTCGCTCGCGCGTTCCCTCGCGTTGGATTTTCGCGAAAAATCCCGGCTCGTCGTATGCTGCCTCTCCCTCCGTTGCTGCTCGTTGATGCACGTCGGCGAACGCAGCGAATGAATTCGTCATTAGATTCATGGACACCGAACAGGTTTTACTTTAACGCACTTTCCCATCCGTCTCTCTCTATCTGCCTGTACCCTATTCGGGCTAGGATTAGACCGGGTCCATTGGATTTGCCGAGTTTTTCCAGCAGTCCGGTAAATCCCGCGTCCCGGCTAACGATGATTCGATACAGCACCCCCTCCCTCCTCACGTCGCAACTCCGACAGGCTACGACAGACCGGTCAATCGCGTTATCGTAATATATCCACTTGATTATCTTCTAAGTTCTTCCTCTCTCTCTCTTTCTTTATTCGAGCCAGGTTTCGATGGCTCGCGAGCAATTATTTCCTAGTAAAACGATCCGGACAGCTCGTGAAACTCGCGCAGATTTGTCGTGTTATTATACAAGAGATCGCGCGTTCTCTGCGCTCCTCTCGCACATACTGCGGCTCGTCCACGGGAAAACAAAAGCGAATCGAGCAGGTGCGCGGTGGAAGCAGCAGCTCGTTACAAGTTTATCTCGTCTGTCGAATTAAAACTCGGATAATTGACGAGTACAAGCAGCGGCCACGTGACGCGTGGATACGGGATCGGTAATCAAGGCGGTTCGCGTCGCGTGGAAATTTATTTTCCAGTTTCAGCGAACCGGGATCAGTCACGGAGGAAAATTGTTTCACGTGCACGTTGACTACAGTTGTTTGTTTACCAACACATTGGGAGCTCGCGAACGGGATGCAAGCGAGACAGAGATTAATTCTTTTGGAATATAATAATCGTGGTTTCGTGACAGCGTTTCTTATGAAGTACTCGGGATCATATGCGGAACGATTTAATGTAAAGAAAAACCAATATGTCAATGAATTATAATCTGTCAAACTCAAGTCTTGATTTTTTTCATATTTTTCCCTGCACATCTCAAGTTAGGATATTTTGCAATATTTCTCTCAGTAACGTGCTGCTTCTCGAGTGTTTTTTTTTTTCACGATTTAGAATATAATGATTGTGGTTTGATGGAAACATTTCTCATGAAGTGCACAGAAACATACACGGGGCGATTTATTTGTTATAAAAAATCAGTATGTCAGTGGATTAATTTCTAAAACTTTTCGAATCGAGTCTTGATTTTTTTTCACCTTTCCCTGCTCGTCTCAAGCTGGAATATGCGATACTTTTCTCAGCATCGTGCTGCTTCTCGAATGTTTTTTTAACGATTTAGAACAGTGACGGCGAACCTTTTTGAAAAGTAGGTCAAATTTTGTTCATTATTTTTTTTAGTACTAGCTCGTGAGTCACAAAGTCAGTGGCGTCACTTGGAAAGGGGTAGGAGAGGACGGTTAAAAACTACTTTTTTTTGGTTCTCACTTTTATAATCCTCTAAAAAGTTTACGTTTCCTTTTTGTTTTACAACTTTTACTTTTGCAAGTGAAGAGCAAAAAATAAATGTCGACGTCAAAAAATTGATATAAAAGGAGTGACATCATGCCCAGTCACCCCTGCACTATACATTAGATATATATATACTTTATTTCTTAATATTTTTTATTGTCTGCTCTCTTTTATTATATAAAAAACTAGCAAAGCTACCCATTCTGAAAATGGGATCTAGTGTGTTTTTTAGTGTTCATTACACCTGTTTAATCGTAAGCGCTATATAAAATATTTTTGGCACAAATAACTCGTATAACATTTAAGACTTAAAATATATGTACACATAACCAAGTCGTAAATCCTCCATAAAACACAATTGTGCATTTATTTCTCACTTTTAAGCTCTAACCGAACACTTGTAATTTTCTTAACATTTTTTGAGAACAGGGGTTCGAAAAATAATTAAAATTCTTTTATATATACGATGATAAGTTTATAAAAATCAACGCGTGGGTCATTTAAAAAGNTTTAATTTAAAAAAAAAAAAAAAAAAAAAAAAACAGTAATCAATGGATTAATTTCTAAAACTTCTCGAATCGAGCCTCGATTTTTTCACCTTTCGCTGCGCGTCTCAAAGCTGGAATAACTTGCGATACTTCTCTCAGTACCGTGATGCTTCCCGAATGTTTTGTTTTAATGATTTTCAAAGCTTCGCCGAGGCCAGCATTTAGTCGACCCTTGCGCAAGGGGAGTGCACGAGCAACGAAGAACATGCACGCGAACCAGGCGGATGCACGACGCGTTGATAATGACTCGAGATAACGATCTGGCTGCGGGCCGACGTTCGACGGGCTGTTTAAAGCATTTTCACACGACGACGCCAGTCGGCGGAGTAGTCGGCGGTGGCGTTTTGAATTCCTCGAGGGATGATCGCGCTTTGATGAGGGTGAGAACGCCCCGGGGGTTAACTCGTATTTCACGTGAGGCTTGTTGTCGGGTGATAGGCATTAAAATGGCGAACGGCGCATCGATCAAAGGCCTGACAGATTTTAGATTGCTCTCGCGCGCGCACGCCGTGGGGCCGCCTCGTCGCGTCGTGTTGTTTCCACGGTTTTTCGTGGCTCCGCGCCCGCTGCAACACAAACCGAAAACAAGAGAGCGAGAGACTCGGGCACCGGGCGTTACGAGATTCCATTGCTCGGCCGAGAAATTTTCTCTACCGTAGTATCCGCATCGCCAGAGATACTCTCTGTGTATGTGTGTATGTGTGTGTGACGGATCGTCGTTCGGCTATTTAAATTCGAGAGAGGTTCGGGGAATGGTTTTGCAGTCGCGTTGCGCGATATCGAGTGGATGAAACTGTCACGATACGTCGACCGCGCGTCATTTGGTTGGGGGGGGGGGTGGGTTGGGAAGAGGAGACAAATAAAGGAACGAACGAACGCGAGGATAGGCGTTTGCTCGAAGCTGACTGGAGTTGATAGGATGTGAATTTTCCACCTCTTTGTTTGATTGCTCCTGCCAGTGGGAATTGGCTCGCGTGTTCCTTTCTGGAAATGGAGCACGCGAGATTTTTCTTGTTAATTGGAAATGTCATTTACCGATATATAGAACCCAGAGAATCAAGATTGGGCTGGCTCTGCTTGCACGTCAAGTTTTATATCGTCATCGCGTTATTTTGATGCTTCGACGGTCGCAGGTTTCTCTCGTCGTGTTTAAGGTGTCGCGTATGCCCGTCATCGATGATATTTAAATATCGCGTTATTATATTACGCAATCATAACATATTTGCGCGATATTTATTGGTAAATATTAAGTTGTCAAAGGGATTTTTACATTTCTGCGTCTTTCACACTCCACGTGTAAATAACTTAGAGAATTTACGACAGAAGATTTACGATGAATCTCGGTTATAACCTCTTGCGCTGGAATGACGCGAGAATATATTTGGCCCAAAATTGCAATATTTTCTCAGTTTTAAGCATGCTAAAATATAACCTAGGCAAAACAAATGATAAATTTATTGCTTCTTAGTAATTTCTATCCAGTAATATACCAATGTATTCAAAAAAGAAGGCGAATTATTGTATACGGTTTGGTCATTCGTTATGGTCCGTGAACCAGTTACTAGCGCAAGAGGTTAATTTCGGAGTGTGAGGAATTCTTTTCAAGAAATAACAATTGTCATTTTCGTGTCATAAACAAAGTGCGTACCAAAAGTATCGTGCAGGTAACTCGATAGTTTTCAGAACTATGTATTACAAAACTATGTATGGGACAAGATATGCATGCTTGTGCGTATCACATATAAGCAAATGTTCATTTCACATTGCGTGTCTCCTTCAGCAATAACACTTATTGCTTAATAGTTAAATTTGTACGACGCACAACTAGGAAGATGATGTACGAAGAAATGTAAACACGTGCTGATTTTGTTTGGACAAAGTCATATGGGACGTGTTCGATGTATTTTCAATTCTTATGCCCTCTGGCAGTTGTTATTCAGCACTCGATGGAGACGGGCGTGTATATTCTACGTATTACATTCGTGCAAATGTTAACAGTGGATCGAGAAAGATACTTGAACAAGAGTGAAATATAAAATTCGAAAAGCTCGAGATCATTTTTGTACGTGTTCGAGGATAATGATGCCAAAGTGTACGTTTTCGTGACGCCAGCCGATAATCGCTGGCGAAAAGAAAAGGAGAATGTACGTGAGAACAGCCGACAATGTAAGTACGTACTTGTATCTTTCACAAAATAAACAAATTTTAAACAATTTTGTATATAATTTTGAAAACTCGGGTGGGCGATAAAATTTAAATACCACGTTTTGGTATGTTAATGTCTATACGCGTACATGTTAAGCGTGTCAAAGTGTGAGAGTTGTATTATATGTATGTTGGTTTGGCTGATGGCGACATTCAAAGACTTACTTTGTATATATTATACGTATATACAACGAAGAAAGTTCTAGAAAGAATAAAGCTAGTGAATACGTGTCTATAAAATTAGAAATTTAATTGAGACGATATTAAAGGTAACACTGTGAAAACTAATATTCCTGCAACAAATGAATAAAAAATCCAACGGGTGATAGTAAAGAAGATTGGTGGTGAAAGAAACTCAAGCTTGATTCGTTTAAACTATAACAGAGTCGTCTTTCTTGACACTTGCCAGCTAAAGTAGCCACGTTACGTTGAATGAAATTCAACGTTGAGATCAATTGTGAACGTGTTTTATAGAATCGACGTGAGAATTCGACACTGCGTGTTCGTAGCGACGGTCCGGCCGAATCAATTCACCGATTTGGTATTTACTCCTTCCAGGCGACCGGCCGTTGCGAGTCTGACCGAGGGGTTCGGATGGCATGCTATTATCATGCGTGACTATTGTTGGACAGAGAGTTACCTCAGTCCTTTGAGTGCTGGTTCGATATGAGCATATTTGAACTCACGCATACGGCTCCCGGTCTCTATCGACGCGGCACGCTCTGGCATTCTGCCTACGAGGTGTTTGAATTTAATCAACTCGCTCATGCGTTCGAGATACGTTCGACGCGCCAACTCGTACTCAAAGCCCGATTAACATCAAATACCATTATGCTGGTAGATGTCATAGATCACTGTTCAAGCTCGCTGTCAGAAAGCCAGCCCCTGAAGATAGAAGAAAAAGAAGAAGAACGAGAAGAAGAAGAAGAAAAACGATCCAACTTTTCTTGCCATCTCGCAGCGAAGATACACGCTTCTCAAACGTGTATCAAAAGTTTGGAATTCTTTCTACACGAAAAGAAAATGATCGCTGGCCCTTTACGTAAACATCGGATATTGTAAGTCTGTCGAATTGCACGATATCGAGATGTCAGTGTAAGATTCGTAGCTCCTAGTTCCCCGACGCGAGCGAAAATTTAAACTACTCGCAAGGATTTCCATTCGACGGAACGAAACGTCCCTTAACGCTTAATTTTTCATTTGCCAGGACCGGTAATCGCAGCGCGAATTAAAAGTCTCTTGGCTCTTCTCTCCCCTAAGGAAGTATCGCGCACAGTGACAGATAAGCTTTTTCTATCTTTGCTCCATTGTCGGAGAGCTGCGGCGGAAACATTGACTGATCGGCGAGACACCCTTGGAATATATAATTATCAACCTCTCCCCCCGCCCTTCGACAAACCCTCCAGCTTCGAACAGTCAGAGCCTCCTCCTTTTCCTTCGTCTCTTCCTCTGCGCAACCCGCGCTCAGCACAGTTTCAACTTCTGCCACTCGCTCTGCTGGTTGCTGCTGCAACGCCCCACTAATAGGGGATGACTGTAGCGTGACGTCATCAGGAGGAAGAGAGGAAACGAACGGGGGCGAGAAAGTGAGAGAGAGAAAGAGAGAGAGAGAGAGAAAGAGAGGAGACACGTGATTGATTGGCCCATTCAAATGCTTATGAACGTGCACGGTAAGAGAGTCAGAAGTTCGTTGGTAGCTGATTGGTTTTGGCGACCTACGCGCTGAAGAGGATCGCGATCAGTCTTTCGATTGTCATCTCGCCGAGATAAATAAATTATTGTCCGAAGATGTCGATCCTAATGGGAGGTGGTATGGGACGCGACATACGTCATATCTGCCGCCACAAAGGGAAACGTTTCTGGCTCGAGCGGCACGGGGTGGGTTTTCAAAACCAAGGAGAGATAAAATTCAACTCGAGTTTTGTCAGTCGTTAGTCCGTGTTGGTTGTGTTTTGATACTGAAATTAGCGAGAATGGAGAAAATTATCTTCAAAATTATCGTTTGATGATTGTAATATCATCAAACGTATCAACGTTTCGGAAAACTTCTCAACGAAACAGGAGCCGCAATGCCATTCATTTCAATTACACTTCCTGCCTCCGACGATTCCAGATATTATATATTTATCGTTATTTATCGACACGGATATTATATCAATCGGACGGGATTTTAGTTTCGCGGCTGTCATAAGATGCGATCGGGGATATCAGTTTTCCACGCGTTGTCCCGCGTTAATGTATCGTATGTACAATATATATATATATATCGTTCGCGAGCGGTTGAATATTATCTGAAAAAGCGGGATGCGGTTATTTTCACGGATTTGCAATCGTTCATCAGTGTCGATCATGGACGTCAGATAGTTTTTCGGGCGTGCGCGCGCGCTTGATGGCAGAGTTGGACGGTGGTAGGGGTTTGATTAATTAATCCATCTCACGGAGTAGAAACGAGACCGGGCGAAACGCGGCTCTCTCGGGCTGTGCATGGAATTTCGGTTTGAATGCATATTGGTTGCAGCAAACAGTGGGGGTCTTCGGCTTTCACGAAGGGGAAATCAATATTCCGTGTCCGTCGATTGACGTGAAATATTTTTTGATATTAGCGCTTATTACCTGCAGCCGAACAGGTTTAACCATCAGTGGAAAATGGAAGAGTCTCATTCTCGTTCGCGCGCCGCGCACCCCTATTTTTTTCCCCTGGACGCGCGCGCGCGCGCGAGCGGGGTCTTTTAACGTGTCCGATCCGGCCATTTATCTGGGCCTCGATTATTCTTCTTGTATTATTACGACGGAGGAACATCCATCGCTACTATCAGTGACACTCGGAATAACGAAGAGTATTTTTATTCTCAATGGGTTATACGACGGCCGGCGAATACTGATTAGCTCTTAAAAATTTGTAATCCGTTGAATGGGGGCGAATGACGCTAGAATGATAATACGATACTGTGCAGCAATATTCGATAATATAGTTATAAATTAACGAATGTGTAAATGAAATTCTTTACGTGTCGCTACAGGATTTGATTTCCACATATCAAGGATCAATTTAACTCAATTTAAACCTTTGAATATATTCGTAAGTATAGTTATAAATGAAGTGTAAATGAAATTCCTTCTGTTTCTGCTTTCTACGCTACGACGTCATCCCGATTGCACAGTCTTTCGACGATTCAGGGTTAACTTAGCTAAATTCAGGTTTAAAAACTTATTATTCCATTACGTAGTCATACATGATTTATTTACAAATGAAAGTTCAGTGGAAGAAGGAACGAAACATCTCGTTACAGTGCCAGGAAAGGGTTTCAATGTTTCGACTTCTTCAGTCTCTTCAACCTTACCCACGGTTTCCTCGAGTTAAAAAATTCCGTCGCTTACGAGCAATCTCCTTCGAGTCGTTCAAATATTATGCCACCCGATTGATACTTCGCGCCGATCTGTCACCGAGCAATTTCTACCGGATTAATTCGGTCGTCGGATAAATCAACCGTGAAACCCCGATGAAGCGAAACGAAACGAGAAAAAAACTGTCTCTTTTTCTTTCTCTCTTTTTCTCTCTTTCTGCCACGAACTCACCTTATCGACTTCTCGAACCCCAGGTCTCGCCGTGCTGCGAACGATAATCTATCTAATCTTTCAAGCGGTTTCCCGAGCAGAGAAAGCTTTTTCTTTCCGTTCCTTGTTCCGGTTGTTTCATAAACGGCGTGAAGTTTTCCCGTGAAATTGGGTCTCGGCCGGGACCCCTCGTCAGGGTCGGAGGCGGAGAGGAATCGTATTTCATTGCTCGTCCCTCGTCCGCTTCCTCTCGTCGTATTTTCTCTTCCTGCGATCGTGTAAAAAATGCAATGGACATTAAGCAGTCGTGTCGTGAGGAGCGATGGCCCGCGAACGATGGCCAGCGAATGCTCACGGAACCGTGAATGATCGAGGACCGAGCGTACGGGATCCAACGGGATCCAACGCTCCGACGATTATTCCGAAATTTGGTTACGCGCAATACGATTTTCTCTGGTTCTCTCTCCGTCGTTGTTTCCCCATCGGAGGACCGAGAGAGAGAGAGATCCTGTTATTTACTTGGGTAATCTCGTATGACGGATCGGCCAGCCCCGATGTCTCCTTTCTTCTGTCTGTCTATCGGGGGAGGGGTTGATACGAATTTACTTAGAGGGCTGATTTTCCCGCCAGTAGTTTTCCGTCTCCCGACTGACCGGTCATTTGTCCGGACCTTATCGCACCCCGGGGACTGTCCGGGAACCAACGTCTCCGCTTCCCCGTCCCCATTTTCGTGGCTTGTAGCCTGGACGTTAGACGCGCGCGTTTCCAAGTGGCTGTCCTTTCGTCTCGCCTCGAATGAAACCGACCCGGCCAGGAGGAGGAAACCGGACGGCGTTCCGTGACTTTGAATCTGTCGCGTTTGACGAATCGTCAAACGGTTTTACGGACTCGCAGCGTGAAACAGCGTATCGGTTTACGGTCAATTAGCCAGAACCGAGGAAACCTCTTCTGTCTGTTCTCGCCTTGCGTTCTCGCCTGTTCTTCCTTCCCCTTTTTGCTCCGTTGTTTTTACTACAGTTTTATAAAATGTTCGATTGCAGGCGAGCTGCGAGTCGGTAGTTTGCTAATCGCGCCACGCGACGAAATGTTTCGAAAGGGGCAAGGGTCGTTCGGCAATGTTACCGTAAATAGGTGTTAATGCGAAGCATCTTGAACAGGGGGCGAGATTCGGACGAGTGCGCGGGGTGTGCCCTACAACGAGAGATTGTAAAGGACGGCCATCAGGGCGGACAATGTATTAAGTACCAGAGGGACACACCATTCACGGGGGATTACCTTAAACGCACGAGCAGGTCCCATTGTCTAAACTGATGGTCCAATCCAACTGGCGGAGCACTAACTGAATTCGCTGCCACCTCGTCGACTGGAAGACCTATCTTGACCGATTGGATACTCCACACCTCTCTCTCTCTCTCTCTCTCTCTCTCTTTCTCTCTCTCCCTGTCTTGGTCTATCCACCTCTATCTGTTCGGGTGAAATGTTTCTCCTTGAGATCTCCGAGCTCTTCACCAACATCAACATAGCTAGCGCTACGCATACACGCTGTTGGCAATCTCACTTAATGGCGGTTTGCGAATAGTTTGCGGATTTAACTGGAATTTTATCGCGTGCAATAATTACCGCTGTCGCCTCTGTCTAACCAGAGACTGAAAACCGAAATATTTTAAGGTTTAGGTATTATACACAGAAACTGAAACCGAAATATTATACCGATATTTGCTCCCATATTATTGTAATATAACCGCTATTTGGGAACTCGGTCTTAATACCGGTATAAGACGGTCATACTGGTATTTTCATAAGTATTTTATCGGTATTTGATGTCCACAACAGTAAAAATATCGAAATATATACCGATACGGTACCGCTTTATTGACGAAAACACATTTTTCATTTTCTACGTACAGTGATTCTTATTAATATTCGGACATCATGCTATTCAAAATATTGTTGTGGATTTCGATTGTTTATAATAGTAAATTTGGGTTAATTTTTTTAATAATATAATAGAACATTCATTATAGTTTATAGTAACATAAATTTTATTTATTTAATGCACATACTTTTCTTAATATCAAACAATGAATTGAACTGAGACTATGTCAAAATGTAGCGTGGCAAAAATATTCG
Organism: Frieseomelitta varia; assembly: GCF_011392965.1. NCBI lineage: Eukaryota > Metazoa > Arthropoda > Insecta > Hymenoptera > Apidae > Frieseomelitta > Frieseomelitta varia. The sequence goes on along the minus strand of NW_025110301.1, from coordinate 102,653 downwards.
GACATTTGAAGAACTACGATATTTGAACCTAAAAATTGTTAACATAAACAATAATTAATATTTTGTTAGGTAGCTCTTAACTTCAATAATATATCATAGACGCTTAGGCATATTTTCAGTAATTTTTTTTAAGTAATTTAGCGGAATATTCTCCTATTCTACGATCAATCGTTGTTTTAACTCCTCTTTCGATTTATTGACGTACGACAATTAGTCATTTTTCACCGAGAAAAAGGAAAAACGTATCGAGAAATCGGTCATCTTTGAAAATTAAGTAAGAGTATCGTAGCTGATATTGTATGGAGATACAACGATGAATTAGTGTTAGAAATAATAAAGGATACGTGTATAAGCGTCATCAAATTTATTATCGGCAGCTTTATGAAAACATTCAATCATTGCCTGTTTTTCCTTTTCTAATATATTAATCTACCTATTAATCTACCGGTATTATATCGAAATACATCTACCGACCTAACATCATTTTGATAGCATCATACCGGCATTCGCACCATTTCGGTTTCATCAAACGTAATCGAATAGTAACCTAAAATACCGATATTTTACCGGTATCCGTAATATCGATTCGGTCTCTGTGTCTAACGACCAGGGCGAGCAGCGTGAAACGTTTCCGTGGAGTCGGGACCGAAGAATGTCTTCGTTTGTTCGAAGAATCTCGGCAGGAACTGCCGTAACGGTGACGCAACGAACGCGCGATCGCACAATAAATTTATCCGCCGATTACCGATCGAGCGTGTAGCCAACGATGATGATGACGCAAATTATCAGTGTAATTCATTATGCGTCGATGCTCGAAGGCTGTGTACGCTGAAAATAGCACCGAGGCCGGGAATACTATGTTGTTTACGCGTTACGACCTACTAATTGCTTGTAAAGGAGAATTTTGTCGCGCTGCGAGTCTGTTTTCCACGCAAAGTGCGAGATTATCTCCCTTCTTTTAACTTCTTGCGCTAGAATGACTTGCCACGCACGTTATTAAGTATATTTTAATAATAAGTTTGTCACCTCTTAATAATGTCAATCCAGTGATATCGTATCGACGAGTTCAAAAGAAAAAGAAAGCGACGAATTATCGTTATACGGTTCGGTCACTCGTTATGGTCCGCGCAAGGTGTTAAGCGAGACGATAGCGAAAGCGAGGTGTTTTTGTCACAATTTTATCTCCGCGCGAATAATTTTCTCTCTTGTATCTTTGCACGAGCTCGCGTTCATTTTTAAATATTTAACGAAACAACATTTTTACGGGACTCGAATCCTAAACCGACTTCGAAGGACCGAGTTTTCCGTAACGTTTGTTTTCTCGTTCGTTTCTCGACAATACCCTAAGTAAAATAAGGTTTAGACGAAGCGTGACACTATGCGTTCAGTTCTGCTTAAACGGTGTCAGGTTCTCGCTGCCCCGCGAACTTCAAATGTTTCGATTAATTCAGTTTATCCGCGAGAGACACTGCCGGCGCAAAGTCAATAACATCGTCCGGTTGAGAAGCGGCCGTAACCCGGACGGTTAAATAATTACGTACACTCGATTGGAGTTGGTCATTGTCGATTCTTCGTGCAAACAGGGAGAGATGCCTCTCCCTGCCTCACCTCCTGTTTCAAACTTCGACGAGTCCTCTATCCGGCTCGAGAATCTAATCAAACATTTATGCTAAATCACGAAACAATCCGCACGGAATCAGCAAATAAAAGGGCCCCATTTCGTAGCCCCATTTCGCCGCCCTTAAAGCCCTTTCGTCCTGGTCATTTGACTCTCCTATTTACTCGTGCTCGGACGGACAAAAAGTTGATGGACATTCCGCGCCGGACAAAAGGCTCTGGATTGAGCAAGAGAGAGGAGAGGGTGGCCACTGGCCAAGAGGAGTGCACAGAGGGTAGGAGAAAGAGAGAGAGAGAGAGAGACGCAGCAGTATGTAAATTCTTAGGGTTAGCTCGCGGCAGAGACAGAGCTGGCTTTTGGGGCGAATTTGCATGGGCCACGCATTTGCGGCCGGCAACCACCTTCGCCAACGTCCTCCTGATTGCCCTCGTTTATTAAGATTAACTTTTCTCTTCGCGTAATCTCGGCTACGCTCGGATCTCCGCTTGGTTAATGACCGCGTTCTACCATTGTTTCTCCAAGATTCCGATTACGCTGGAAATGGTCCTCGGGACGTGTCTCAGTCCTTTCTCTCGTTAGATAAGTGCCCACTTGTCGAGCGAGATTAAAGAATATCGGAACCGTGTGTTCTTTAAATTGATTTTGTATTTATCAAGCTGTTGCTTGCACGAAAGTTTGGAACCAAATGTTATTACATAATAATTGTAACATCCTTCGTTCTTAAATATGATTGATTGGTATTAAACGTGTCAAGTACTTCGTTATCTCCTCTGTCTATTCTAAAATCTTCTAAACGTAAGAAGCGTAAGCCAGACACAGTAGTCTTTGGGATTACCACTCTTAAATATGATTAATCACAGTTTAAGCATGCACGAAAGAACACGTAACACGACGTGTCAGATGTTTATTTAATTTGAAATCCTAAAGTGTTCTTTGAATCTTTGAACAAGAATGTAATCCAGACAGTTTGGTGCTCCACTCTTAAATACGATTAATCACAGTTCGTGCATGCACAGAGGAATATGTAGCACGACGTGTCTCTTTTGAAATCCTAAAATGTTTCAAATCATTGAACAAGAACAAATAGTTTGGAACAACGTTAGCAAAAAAAGAGAAACGAAGAAATTGGGCGCGGTCCGAAACAGTTCAACCTCGTTTTGGATTTTCAACCCACCTTCGCCGTGATCGGCAGGATACCTCGCCTCGTGTGTACGTACGCGATCGATCGGAACACGTTCACCTTATTAACGTGCAATAATTATCCACCGACGAGGGATAAGAATTTTACTGCCGTATGAGAGCCTTAGTCGTCGGTATCAAACGGCGAGATACGGAACGCTCGAGCAAAAAGTGATACGGTTCCACTACCGTAGTGCGACCCGAATGAGGCACGTACATTAAGCGTTGTATGTAACAGAGGGGCCGTTGTTGTAATAGCTGGTTTTAACGCGTATCTGCATCGGCGGTTGTCGGGACTTCTTGCATCATTAACAGGTAATAAGAAAATTGTGCGCAGGTAACCGTACACCCAGCGTGACTGAAAGCAACGATCAAGTTCCCGGCGTTATTGGTCCTCCTTTTCAATAACTGTGCGCACCGACAGAGGTGTGTGCACCACACGGAACCTAACAGTTCCTCCCATGCGCGATTCACGCTCTTTCTTGGAAGCTTGGAAATTCGCTACTCAACGTAATTGGCGCACGTATGGCAGGCTCGATTGCGTTATCGCCTTTCTTCTCGCTAATCGCTCACGATATCGTGCCGAAGATACGCGCAACGTTACGCTTTGCTTCAACGGTATTAGTCAGTGCCGTGCTATTAGGATAGGTTGCAGTAAATTGCGATAAAACCCCGAGAAAAGGAAAATGTAACTTCGGAATTCAGCATATAAATGACCAGGCTGGAAATTACTTGGCGTTAATCAAACATGTGGAAATTTTCACTTATAGTGTTTTATTATAATATTATAATATTTGTTAATACTGTAAATTAATATAGTATTAAAAAATATTAATATAATATTTATTAATACTATAATATTATTGTAATACTACAGTATTATATACAATAATATTTTATTATGATACTCTAATATATATAATATTATAATATTATATTACACTAATATTATAGTATTAATAAATATAATATTATAATATTTATTAATACTATAATATTATTGTAATACTATAGTATTATATACAATAATATTTTATTATAATACTCTAATATATATAATATTATAATATTATATTACACTAATATTACAATAATATTATAGTATTAATAAATATATTATAATATTTATTAATACTATAATATTATATACAATAATATTTTATTATAATACTCTAATATATATAATATTATAATATATTACACTAATATTATATTATATTTTACTATAATGCTATAATATATAATATAATATTATATTATACTAATATTTTATTATAATATTTTATTTGTAACCGAGACGATTATTATACGAAACTTGGATCCGTATTAAATTTCCCGTCATTGTAAAATTATTCTCCGCTAGCGACTTGGCTGCACAATCCGCAAATTTATTTCATATATAATATTTTATTTATTTCAACCTATGATTATGGAGAAATTTTACAATTTAATACTTTTACAATAATACGCATACCGGGACGAAACTTGGATCCACGTTAAATTTCCCGTCATTTTGTACAATTATGCTTCACTAATGACATAAAAAAATCGCCATTGAAAGAGAAAAAAAATTCAGTCTCGCTGTATGTGAACCCGCATAGTTGCATTACTTCTTCAAATGACATCTCCCTTTTTGGCAGTGTGTCGTCTGTTTCAGTTTAATTGCGAATGGTACGACGATATCGAACGAGGCGGCGACCCTCTTAATCTGGCGAGTCACTTTGTTATATAATACAACGGTTGATTGCATCGGGCATAATCGCGCCATCCCCGTCCGGCAGAAATGGAAGCCCGCGTCATTTATCAAACTCGACGCCGCGCTCCACCCGCTTCTTCTCTCCTCTCGCTAATCTCGTCGCGAGCGTGAGCGTCGTTCTCGCGCGTTGCAATTTGCATCGAGCGGCTTCTCTGGTCTCGATCAGTTTCCGCCAACCGAAAACAGGAAACCGGTGACGAAATCGAGGAGAGCTGCTGGCAACTGCCATCTTCCAATCTTTCGCGAGCATCGTCATGCCGACTCCTGTCTCTCTTCTGTCTGTCAGAATTCCTTCTTTTGCGAGAGAATGGAGATTACGTGCGTGGTTAGCCATTCGTTCCTCCGGCTTTCCTTGTGACTTCTTCGATTCCACCCTCCTTTCTAACGATCCTGTCAACCATGATGTATGAATCGTTTCGCTTCTACGACCCACACCAGACGCGGTCGTTTCTGATTTTGGTCACCTGATACGTCGAGTGATTTTGAGTGATACTCTCTTTTGGGATTCCACGATCGTCGGCCATGATTTATGCTCGTTCACGTATATCGTTATTAGAATTTATGGAACATTCGATACTGTGTACGTAGTGCGAATACGCAAATTTCCCTCCGGGTATGCTGTATATTTTACGTTTAGAAATGCTGACGAGTAAACAGCATACATACACCGTGTCAAGTGTGACGCGTTTCAAAGTTGAAACAAACACTTTTGACGAGAGGAGATGTATGTTAATTTAAAAAGAGGGCATCGGCGAGAATGAGCGCGTTAACGCAGAGTGGTTCTACGAAATCAAGAAATAATTACTAATGTCAGGACACGAGTCTGAGGACGTCTCTGTTCAACTAGCTAATAGGCTGTTCGTCCAACAAGTCGCGGTTACACCCTCGTCTTGTATTCTAATGGAACGCCGCTTAATAATACTGGTAATTTACTCGTTGAGAAGCCCGCATAGTTTTCTCTTGTTTGATGTGTCCTCAATGAAAAATTCACCGCTAATAATAACCATGGCTTTTCAGTCATTTGTCTTCTCTTTCAAACACGAACCGTGAAATTCCACGTGATTAACTCGAGAATCGATGAACGAGATTATCCTTCGGTATTACATCCGCAGATATACGGAAACATTGTGACTGACAATTTTTATTTTTCGTAATTTTAAATTTGCTTTTGGAGCTAGACACTTTGTACACGTAGAACTATCAATGTGGTCAAAATAAGCAATTTATAATATTTATAATTTTTATTAGACATTTCGTGTATTTTTAAAGATTTTAATAATTGTTCGATTTAAATAAAGATTTATTTAATTTAAAGATTCAAATAATTGAAAATACAGGAACGAAAGCTCGTGTTATAAAACTTCTCTGTTTTTTGTCTTGAATATCTCTGGAGGAAATTTTATACTTTAATCGTTGGTAGTTAATGTTAACATGTTGATCGCCGAGGGCAAATCGAGTAGGTTTCTTGCAAGCGCACGAAACCAGGTTTATCGCAATCTTGGTTTACTTCTTAAGCATCCTGTTTTGTTTTTACGCTTTTTATTTTTGGTTTCCGTTTTTTATTTCCTTTTGTGACGTTGTGCTCTTCAGTGTTAGAGATTAGGAGTTTTTACGTATTACATCACAAATTCAATATATGACAAATAATACTATAGTATAAATAAAATATGACTTCTTCAAAATATAAAAATTCAAAATAATTTATTACGTTGTCGTTCAGTCTCGTTTCATAATTTAATTCGTTTAGTTTAAAAATATTTTACTATCAAATACTCATTTCTCTACCAAATTACTATTACATTCTTTTCCTACCTGAAAAGTTTAAAAATAAGACCTTGATGTGATGGAAACTCGACTTTCATCCAGATATGAATGACGCGGCGATAAACGTCGCCAATTTGCCAACTGCTCTCGAAAGACTCCGAATTCAACGGATTACTACCTACCGCTAGATTCGAGCCGCAAAGAATCGGCGATCTCGGGGGTGGAAAACGTGAAAGAGGTGTCCCGATAATTACAGACGGTGGGGGAGCGTGCTTGCACTGCATTAACGCAAAGTCGACGATGGTTAAGCGACGAACAAGCAACGCATGCCACTTGATCGACAATTCTTCCGGCAGGGAGGACGCTCGCCAGTTCCCCCCGTTTCCCCTCGTTCTCGTTCTCGTTCTCCATCCCAGGACCATCGCGAACTACGTGAATCGCGCATCTGAGTTTTCGACGGCGGCGAGTGAGTGAGTGAGTGAGTGAGTAAGTGAGTGAGTGAGTAAGTGAGTGAGTTCCGTAAGCGCATGAAACGACGGAGCGTTGCATCCGAATGCGCGTTTTAGCGCGGATCAAATGCATTACGCGTGCTGCGTGTACGGAGACCGCAGAGGCGTACATACACAGAGCTTACCAGGCTGCATGCGGAAAGGATTACGCGCCGGTCGGGAAATTATTGACGCGGTGGCGCGGTGAAAATCTAAACGAACCGCGACAGCGGCTCTACCGTCGCCGATGAAACGATTTAAACTGTCATTACCTGTCGATCAAAGAAAGGGATCCGATCGATGATCGCACTCGTACGTCAGATTTGTCAGGAACAATGGGGTCGGGGCGTGGGAGGGAGGGAGGGAGGGAGGTCGGGTTGAACACGCGCGACTCACACACAGACGACGGATCAAGACTTAATAACGACTCGACGCCGGATTTCGGCTCTACAACGAAATTTAGGAATACCATCATCGGCCGCCTTTGTACACGGGGGAAACAATGGCCCCCGCGTTTTTTTGTGATCCGTGCCGCTCAATTTTTCGTCAAGCTCCGGCGGCGCTAGCGCAGCCAGGCTACAATGGCCCCGGCGCCATGAAAGCTCCGATACGCCGCTTTTGTTGAGCTTTAATTGTTTCGTATTTTCTGGCCTCCCCGCCCCGCCCTCCTCCCCCTTCCTCTTTTGTTTGCCTTTTTCATAGTATTTTTTTGATTGAACTCTTTCCTCCTTTTTTTTTTTTATCAATCGGGAGCGAGTTTTCTCGCATACTTTTTTTTTTTTATCATCGCGGTCGTATCCCTGTCGGATTTCGATATAACGATGCGTGGAATCGCGTGAGAGGTACAACCCCCTCTTTTTACATTTGACAGTGAAATTCATTCGAACGCGAAACTGGACTTGGTTTGATTCCGTTTGGATGGAGTTTCACCGCGTCTGGTAACTCATATTTGTAGCTTAATATTTTATACTCGTCAATTTCTGTGTATATATTTTTTTGTGCTACGTTGTACAACGACGGACATAGCGTATTGACATCGTAACATAGATTGCGCTGCATGTGTTATAATTTATGGAATCTCGATCGAAGTATTTACTATTTCTCTAACTCAGTTACAATGAAATGTCAGAATATGAGACAGAATACATAACATTATATGGATAACTTGAAATTGGTGCAAGTTACTTTTGATTTGTGCCTCTTTTTTTGTACAAAACATTTCAGTTCGAAACTTATAAAACTACTAAAAATAGTATTCAAATAACTTCACTGTTTAGAATACTATTAAAAATAATAATCAAATTGTTCCATCGATTGGTAGTTTTAATGTTAAAGGAATATCTGCGTGGTGCTGCAAGTCACCTTGAATCTTCCGTATATCCTTAATCACTGTTTAATCATTCCGCGTTTTACGATTTACTCGCGGAATATTTCGCTTGGTGATGCAAATGGATTGAATATAATATTCTAAGCAAGGAAATCACTATTAGTATTAAAAGTTTCGCTAATGTATTTTTTTTTCATATACAGATGCTCAGTATTTTTAGTCAGTAGCCTATGCATACAATGACTATTGTTATTCCCTATTCAACGTCAGATCGACATATTTTACTAAAGATATTTTTGTTTGTAAGAGAGTCAAAGATGATATGAGCAGAAAGTGAAGGGCAGAAGGGGGAGGGGAGTGTGTCGTAAAAATTGGTGAGCTCTCAACAGGGAGGAATCTGAAACGCCCTCGGGTAGGTGCTAAAATCTGGGTCATAAACACTGACCGCGACATAAAATCTGGAAAGTATTGAATCGTCCTTTCGGCCTTTCTTTCTTCCGTTTTTTTTTCTTCTTCTCTTTTTCTTTTTTCATCTCGCCACTCGTACTCCCGCTGGTCGGCATAAATCACTGCCGCCTTCGTATTTATATTCATAGGCGCGTTGAGGAAGATTGAAGAGCTGAGGCACCGCTGGGAATTGCTCGTAAAATCCGTTAGATTGTAAAATATTGTTGCGACGATCCGAAAAGGCCGCGACCATCTTCCGCCGGATGTAGAAGGTTGCGCGGCGAGTTATACCACTCCGTTCACAAGTATGCAACGTAACTAGCTTAACAGATGATCAGGGAATCGTTAAAATTTTTCGTTTCATTCTTGTATCAATAATTTTCGACAAATAAGAATCTTTTCTTTGTAGTCGATATCTAGACTACGGACTCATATTTTTATGGCTGAATGGCTTCAGAGAGTAGGATCTGGGCAAACATTCTTTTATGTTATTATTTATCGCTTCGATTACAATATTTGTGTTGTTAGAAAAAAACGGCACATTCGTTGTTTTAGTCAGTTCACTCTTTACTTTCAGTATTAATGCGCGAAAGAAATTCATTCACCGAAATTTGGAAAATTGATCGTTTTTCCTTTAGTAGTAATAATTATTTCTCACAAATTTTTGCATCAGTAGTAATATAGTAAGCTAATAGTAGCTAATATATACATTAATACATATTATATTATACACTATTTATGTTTGTATAATATATAACATACTATATTATATATTATATATTATTAATAGTAGTTAATACATATTGTCATCCACAATTGAAACCAATTATCTCCGTTTCCCTTGCGCGAAACTGAGGTGCGCCGATACTTCTGAACGAGAATGTACAACCAGGGGTATAGCCGGTCTTTCTTCGAACGACACTTCTCGAAACTAATAACTCGTGCCTGGGAACGATTACAGAGAGATATATGGTACACTTTAAAGGACATTTTGACACGAAATTTTTACAGCTGGCGTTGCCGCGCGACGTATTAAATACTTCATAAAGTACACGTGTGCATCCGCGTTTTGCGGTGAGCCAGCTTTTACGTGACCATCCACGGCCGGCCACTAAATATTTATCCTCTCGCCGGACTTGCGGTGGAGATACGTATTCGGAGATGCGTAACGATCTCGGGAAGGTCGATTATCGAGAAGGAGAGAGAAACGAGAAAGAACCGAGACTGTGTCGTCCGGGTGCGGTACGTATCGCGCCACTGAAACGAAACTTTCGTATCGCGGCGCGTAACGTTGGAACCAGCTCGTTGTTGTTGTTCGATGGTACTGAAACCGCAGACTCGTAAGTAGACGCCCCCGTCTGGCGGAAGTCTACGAGGCAACATCGATGAGTAATGCGACGTGAATGGCCAGTTATTAATCACCGTTGCGCCAAGTCGAGACGAAGGAGAACGCGCGAGAAGCGAAACGGATACACGGATAGCGTGCTGGCGGAATATCGATCGATGATTTGTAGACATTGGCGGTTGTTGAGCTTGTGCGTCGGTAGTTCTACGTTACGTAACGCGTTACGTGCGTGTAATAAACGCGTTGACGATTACGTTGAAGATTACACGAGCTGCTGGCGCGTTTGTAACGCAAACGTGATGGAAAGTAGTGGTAGATTGACCGAGAAAATAGTCTCGATCGACACGGTTTTTTCTTTTTATCTCTCGTGTTGTTGTTGTTGTTACCACGTGGTCGGACAATAGTCAACAGTTAGCGAATCAGGGATCAGTTAGCGAAGCGTTAACGCGCGCAAATATTGTAACGCCAACCAATATGGGGTGGGAGGAGGGGGTGGTTGGATGCAACCCGTGTTGCTTCAATTAAGTCGTATTTCCTAATGTTGCGTGTACGCAATACGGATACACAGTCGGTATTATAATCAGGGAGCTAGATGTGTTGGCACAGACGCGCCACAATACGCGACATCAATGTTTGCAGAGACGTATATTAGACGTTTGTATGGCCCGTGTAAACCGACTGTACAGAGATATCAATTCATTAACCCTGTATTCGATTAATGAACGCCATTTAGTACTATAATGTTAACAATTTACGGTAAACTAATTCCGTAGCGACTTACGGTAACACTGTTCTACCCGGACATAGGGCGAGGGAGGATAGATACCACCGTTGCGTTACACACTCTCTCTCGGCTCGCTCTGAGAATAAATACGCGCCTACTTGGCAGACCGCAATTACACACGGAGCCCCTCGATTATTTTGAGACGAGGCGACGTCACGTTGAACAACGTACCGGTCGATCGTAATTAACGCAGTATGGCGCTTTATTTATACTGCCTATATATTATGTAGCTTGCGTTGCGTTCACGTTCATACGTGTCTATCTATATATGTATATCTATATATATATATATACATATATATTATAGGTGTACATATGTAGCCACGGTTGGAGCACACACGTGCACCTATAAGGACATACAGACATCGACACGTGCTACCAGGGATGCGAGGGAGTGTCGGAGTTCGATCCTCCCTTGGTCGTCCTCCACAGAAGAGGAGGACAAGGGGCGGGGTCAGGGGTGAGGGTTGTGAGGGGGGTGGAAGGGGTGGGGAACGGTTGACAGTGACAGATGACCGCTGTCCAGAGTCCAATACGTATACCCACTGGACTGGCAGACAGTCCATAGTGTCCTGGAAGCACCTACGTAACATTCCCTCGATACAAGCACCAGCACCCGCACCCGCACCCGCACCCGCACGCTGCACGACAGTAATTCGAGGTTGCATCGACGGTCACGGATACGCCGCGAAATGTCACGTAGCTATCTTCCGGTGTCATAGGTCGCACCATTCATCGCCACTGACATTTCGGCACTCTTTCCCGCCAGGGGCTTCAAATGCTGGCGTTCTTTATGAAAACGTCGAGTACAGAGGAACAACCAGGGACAATGATTAGCCCAACGACTGGCGATTCGGGTTGAGCGAAGAAGATCTATCGTTGCCGCGCGTGGATATTTCACATCGACGTTCGAAGGGGATGCTCGGAGGTATTTTCGAACGTGAAATGGGGTTGGTTTGATACGTTGACTGTCGCGTGGGTTAATGGCGATTAGATGGACAGATTTGCCAGGGAACTAGTAATTGGATACGAATTAAAGTGGCCGAAGTCGAGAAATAGTTGGGATACTTTGAAGTGGTAGCTGAGTGTACCATAAAAGACACGAAATATCTGAATTTTAACAAGTCACGCTTCACCAAGAGCCGTGAAAGAACACGTCAAAATTGAAAAATTATAGAATCGTACGGGCTTGAAAGAAAATATTGTCCGTTTTAAAATGATTTACAAAGAAAAAGAATTTGTTATTAATAAAAGATTTACATGTATCCAACGTTTTAGAAATTTTTTGAAAAAAAAAAAGAAAAAACATTCGCGCGAGTTGAAAACTGATACTACAGATACTCGCGAGTTGGATTCGTCCTCTTGTCTTTCGTCAAGAAAAAAAAAAAAAAAAGATACATCTCGCCGAAGGACAGTTGTAATTTTTGTATTGACCATTTCCATCAATCTTGCACGCTCGCCGGAGCGGACTAGACTGCCGGAGCTTATGTATCGGTAACAATCGCGACACTTCATTCGTCGAGCGACTAATCAATCAAATCCAACAGAGACGCGAAAACTTCTCCACGATATCAGCGCGCTTAGATCCGAGGGCTTATCCTCCTCGGCCGAAGAAACAACCCCAACTTTCGTCTATTCGCGGGGATGATGCCAGCCAGATTCGGAATTCCGAGCGGCACTCGGCCGACCCTTGACTAATTACCAGGGGATGACTGGCATCTTCTCTCACTTATCTCTATAGCTGGCTCCCTTTCAATCGAATTACTTTTTCTAGGTATTCACTCGTGCCACTCGGTCCCAATTTTTTGGCTAATTGACCCGTGGCTTTCGCTGGTAGCCACCGGGAGGAAGAAGTGCACCGAGACATTTGTCTTGTCACTTTAGACAGATTGAATTCGGAGCACCGACCCTTAACCTCTCGGAGCTCGCCCTTTTCCGTCCTCTTTTCTTTCTGAACTTTTTTGCTCTGCCTGGAGAACAATTCCTTGAGTAGAAACGATAGATAGATAGGGAAAGTTCGGATTTGTTCGAGTCTTGTGCCAAGTAACTCGCTTCGTGATTCGCCGAATTCGCTTGCGAATGTGTTTGTAGCGCGCGGCTAGTTGTTCGATAAACTGTGTAAAGTAATATGTCACATGTAATTTTTCACTAATTTACTTGTCTATCGTCGGATTGTTCGAATCAATTTCCGATTTTTAATATTATTTCTTACTCTTTCGTTCTTTTGTTAATATTAATAACGCCTCGTGCAAAGATCTTCCCCTTAACACTTGCTACGGCAACTGATCTGCGGACCATAACGAGTGACCGATACCGTCCACAATAATTCGTCGCATTCTTTTTGAACTCGTCGGCATGATGTCACTGTGTGTAGAAATTATTGACAAAAAATTTATTATTTGCTCTGCCTATTTTGTTTTGCTTTAAATATACTTAAAAACTGAGAAGATATTACAATTTTGGAACAAACAATTCTCGACGTGCGTGGCAAGAGGTTAACTGACTCGAACACAAGCCCTCCTTTGTTACGTCGATCCCTGAAACGCAACGGAATATCGTAACCAATTCTAATCCGTCGTATTTCCTCATAAAAATGCGAATACAAAGGCGAAAGGCGTGGTTTGGAAAATCAGGTTTTCGACGGAACGGTAACGGCGAGTCTCGCTTTCCAGCGGCGCAATTTGCCTGTACCGGTATTTCGTGCTCTCCTCCCCGAAGCTTTCCTCGCGCCCTCCTTATTCTTCTCGAGGACTTTCAATTTAGCATTTTACGATTGTTGATAATAAGGGCGCGGAGGACCCAGGTGGTGAGTTTCGCAGAGACGGGGCGGTAGCGCGGTTAGTCGGCTACCGGCCGACGATTTTCGTACGCGACTCGGTATCGAAGGGCCTTTTGTAAACAGCCCTTAATGCCTGGTTACGACTCCGGGCTGGCTCGTCGCGCGGCCGCGCCTCGCACCAACCTCGTTCTTTATGATATTGCTGGATTAGACTGAAATATTTCACACTTGGAAATATCTGCCGTGCTTACGTTTTACGATGCCGTGCTCGCTCTGCCTCTGGTTTCTATCCCCCATGTTCCTCGCGAACTCTCGTAAACGTACTAACTAGACGCGCTCTCGTTTCACAGGACACCGCCTTTCCGTAGTCGCTCCGCGCGTCTCTCTCCGCTAATCCTCCTCGCGCAATTACATTTCCATTCGTTTTCAAAGTGCATGTTGCCTCTCCGAGCGGTTGCCTGGCAACTTTGCCCGGTGAAAAATTCTTGGTTAAAAACTATTAGGCCGGCGCCTCTCGCGAGTTTTGTTGCCGATTTTGTTACCGAGTTTCACGCGAAATTGGACGAGTCACGCTTTCGTCTTATCGTCAACGCGTTCTTCTTCGGCTTTCTGTCGTTTGCTCGGAAAAAATTTCCGCGAGACACAGTTTGATTAAAATTTGTCTTCTTAGCCTCTTAGCTATGAATGACATTCATGTACATAGCACACTGGTCACGAAGAAATGCAATTTTTTTTGTGTAACGACGAGTATACTCAAAAGTAATTATAATTTGTTACTTGTAACAAAGTAAATTTTTTTTATAAAAGGTAAAACTATATAAATTTGTGTAATTCGGATATTTTAGAATATTTCGAGACTAGACTTGACTGGTTCTTTTTACATCGTTTCTAAATATTTTCTTGCTATTAATATTAATTAAGTTAAGCAATAAAATTATTGATTTAAAAAAAACTAGTGTTATTTCGTTATAATTCGATTTTACAGCAACTGCACGTACTTTATGTACATTTTTTGACGAGTATAATCATCGTGTTGTTATAGCAATACAATGTCGCATACTTGTTGCATACTTTTAACTCCTTGCGCTGGCAACTAGTTTGCGGACCATAACGAGCGACCAAACCGTATACAATAATTCGTCGCTTTCTTTTTGAACTCGCTGGATAGAAATTATCGAGAAGTAATAAATTTATTATTTGTTTTGCCCGGGTTGCAGTTAAATATACTTAAAACTGAGAAAATGTTGCAATTTGGGAACAAACAATTCTCGACAGCGCGTCAAAACAACTGAGAGGTCAAGTCTACGGAGCGTCTGGATCTAGTCTTTCGCTTCTTGAAATTTACGTCCACTAAAGGTTAATTTAAAGGTTAAAACAGACACGAACGATATTTATCGTGAAACACGAACAATGACGACAAACACGATTCATCACGCGCAATAGCGACCGTGCGCGAAATGTTTTCTCCTCTCTTCCTTCTTCCGTTGCACGTTTCCTCCTGGTTCGTGCCTCCTCTGATTTCTTCGTGAATTCGCAGACGACGCCACACCCATAACGATCGTGCCGGCGAAATCGTATACCGCCGCGCGAGAGGGAGCGGTCGCGAGAAAAATGGTACGTGTCAATGCGGTCTCCGCCTTTGACTGCGATAATAAGTACGAATTCGTTTCGATTCCCAGCGGAAACGGAACGCCTCGCGATAGCGAGGTATGAATAATTGCGACGACAGCCGACGGATAAATAATACATCGAGCGACATTATCCGACCGAGCGGGATGAGTTAGTAGCGCGCCGAGCGGAACTTGGCCGAGCTCTCGCTCTTCAAGGGGTAGATGTTAATCTCGAGGCAGAGCCCGCGAAATGAGGAATTGTCTCGAGGTGACGAAGCCGAAGACACGTTTCGAGAATCACCCGGCTCGGTTTCTTATCTTCGCCGTCTCGGGCTCCGCTCTTCCTAACCTTCCGCTCGTTGTTTCCTTCGAAACTCAAGAGCAGGAATCTCTTATCTCGATATTCGGGGAAACCGGGTGAACTGAAAGTCTCGTTCGGTACGCATCTCCTCTCCGGCGAGAGACGAGAGACCAGCAAAAACGGTGTAATTTGATTGGAGAGCACTAACCTCTCTCTTAGGGATGAAAATACGTTTCCGACGGGACACGCTCGCGAGACAACGCTCCGGCGGCGGTGTTTTCCGGTCGGGGACGGGATTTGAAAAATGCCGAATCCAATTTCCCTGATGATGCTCCCTTGGGGATGCTCCGGCCACCCCCCTTCTCTTTCTCTCTCTCTCTCTCTCTCTCCCTCCGGCCCTCTTTGTGTTTTCCTCGTTGCGTTCGCGAGCAGCCGTGTCCTCTCCCGTTGTGGACGGCTAGAAACAAATAGGCCAAC
Source organism: Frieseomelitta varia (assembly GCF_011392965.1). Taxonomy (NCBI): domain Eukaryota; kingdom Metazoa; phylum Arthropoda; class Insecta; order Hymenoptera; family Apidae; genus Frieseomelitta; species Frieseomelitta varia. Next base: position 86,778 of record NW_025110301.1, on the reverse strand, counting down.
GGGGATGATTCGTTTTGGCGAGACAGATGAGAGTCCTACTATCAGATAAAAATCAAAATGAATCTTTCCGTCCCGGGGGGGTGAATTGGCAGCCTGTCGGAGAAGAAAGTTCGCGTGGATCGTTTTAACCTCTTGCGCTAGCAACTTGGTTCGCGGACCATAATGAGTGACCAAACGGCGATGATTCGTCTTCTTTTTTGAACTCATCGGTAAATCACTGGATAAAAATTACTAAGTAATAAATTTATTATTTAGAATTTTAAATAGAATATAATAATAATATAGAATATTAGATAATATAAATAGAATATAGAATATTAGAATATAAGAATATAAGAATATTAGAATTTTAGAATGTAGAATATTAGAATATATAAATTTATTATTTAGAATTTAGAATAATAAATTTATATATTCTAATATTCTAATATTCTATATTCTAATATTCTTATATTCTAATATTCTAATATTCTAATATTTTAATATTCTAATATTCTATATTCTGATATTTTTATATTCTAATATTCTATATTCTATATTCTAATATTCTAATATTCTATATTCTAAGTAATAAATTTATTATTTGTTTTCCCTGGGTTATATTTGAATGTACTTAAAACTGAGAAAACCCTGCATTCTCGTGCCAAATATTTTCGACGTGCGTGGCACGCCATTCCAGCGCAAGAGGTTAACGTATCAACGTCAACGTCTTTCTCTATGCACATCTATGTCCGTTCAGACAGGTACGAGTACGCATAATCGAGGGCAGACACACGACGTTTCGTAACAGTTCGTCGTGCAATATCTGGCTTGTCACGTTTCTCTCGCGTTCTGCTTCATTTCAATTGACAAATGCACACACCGTTTTCGATGCTTAATATTCCGCAACACGGGTAGCAGCGTAATAAGCTCGGCATTACATATTTCAGGGTACGTGTGTGCTCGATCATCAGTCACGAAAGAGTGGCCGGCGCTCTCCACGGGGCTTTAACGTGTTACGCCAACGTGTCATTACAACGCACGATTATTACCAGTCGGTGGAACACGCGGCAGAGGTGTATTACACACGTAACTACAAACCGCCGGCTCTGTCTCTCGCCTTCCTCGATTCCACGTGAAACGTAAGGTCGCGAAATTATATCAACAGCGTTTCACCCGTTTACGAATCGTTCAACGTGTTATTTTTGCACAATCGCTCGCACGATTTATCTGCTTTACTCTACGTCTAATTTTATCGCGAGCTGTTATTTCGGTTATTTTCTCGACGATAGTTTGCACGATATTCTTGCAAAACATGCAACCACGAATCTCCAGTTTGGATCGTACGATGTCCCTCAGATATAAAATGTTCTAACACCGAACCAATATTCTGATAGTACTTTCAAACACTTATATTCACTGGAGAAATTCCAGTAGTTGATCATCTACGCTCTTTCCTGCCTTTCATTTGCCAAAAAAACGTAAATACGAAAAGACGTGCTGGAAACAGGAAGCAGCACTCTTTTTCATCAAACAGATCATCTTGAGCGCGGTTGCAACGTAGAAACTCTAAAAATAAAAGCTGTCAAGTGTCGTTTCTTTACGCGGAATAACACAGCAAATAAATAAGCTATATTTGAGAGTGTTTAAATACAGTGTTAATTTGATATTAGGTATTCGGTTTTTAAGGAGTTTTTATTATCACCGTCACTTTACTTTTAGATCTATACGTTACAACAACGTTTACTGTTCTATATACTTTCTTCATAATGCGGTCTATATATATATATATATATGAGCTTAATATTAGCACAATAGATGTCACGTATTATACATAGATCGCATGCCATCTTCGACATTATATATATATATATACATGATTCACAGCTATTCCCAACATGAAGAAATTAAATCCTTTCCAAGTATCTCCAAGAGAATATACCCGACGATGAAAAAAAAATACAGGAAAAATTATTAACGTTGCCTCGGTACGTATCTGTTGACGACAGCCGCGTCGAAACAGCAAATAAACACCTCGCAGCTTCTCGTATCCCGTCGTTGGACGATGGCTGTGATAAAACAGGGTCAAGTAATGTGCCCGCGAATAATACGGGACGCAATAAACACCTTAACGCCTCGTTCGAGCATCCTTCCATCCATGCAGACTAATTAAACTATGTTATTCTCGACGCTCCTCTCTATTACCAAAGCAGTCTCATCGTCATTGGCAACGTTCTCGCTGTTTTCCACGTTGCCACGGTCATCGTTTGAGACACGTGCTAATTAAGACCTTCGCCGTTGTTATATTTGTGACGCGCGCGCGTTATCTCTCACCAGCCGTCGCCGATTTAAGTTCGCCCAGGCTGTATACGTGTTACAGATGCAGGAGAAACTAGAAGATACACACATACAAGAGGGGTGGCAGTCAAGAGCGTCGTTCTATGTTTAGAATGGGATCGTTTCGTCGGCGAACTGCGCAAGATATATCGTAGGACGCATCCTGCCCGCAGGAATAATCCTTGCGACGTTCTCTTTCTCTCTCTCTCTCTCTCTCTCGCAATCCGCAGGAATTGCGTGACATTAAACTCCGTCCGCGAACTTAGCACGTTCTCTCGCCGAGACGAACAATGAGGTGACAAATATCTTGGTCCATCGCCCGTGGCAGCAACCCTCCCCCGTGGCGAGCGCTTTGCAGATTTAAGCCGGACATCGGTACTATTCGACAGGGGTTAAAGATCGTTAAGATGGACGAAACGATCCTCCCGGATGGAAATTGTTAATCCGATTACGGCAATATTCTTCGATACGATACCCAATTCCCGAGTTGTGGAGTTAATGATGTAATAATCTGGTTATATATACGCTTTTGCCACGCGTAGTGATTGAACGTATTAGGGATTAGCGATTGTCGATGACTAAATCACTCGAACAAATTGGAACTAACTGGCGTGTAAAAAAAAAAATATATATATATATATATTTAATTGATGGAATTTTGTTATCCACGTAAATGGTGAAAAAGTATACAGTGCTGGACAAAAGTTATTGACACAGCGTGGTTGTTGTGGTACAAATGTTTGTAACTACTAAACTAAATTGATTTGAAGGAAAAACTTTTTGACACACATTCATTTATTATCTATTTTACGTCTTACACTTTCTACGTTTTCTCAGGGAAATCTTGAGAAACGGCGAGTTTCGCGAATAATTCCTGTTATCTGTACCTCTTTGTTTCTCTACTGAACGGAGGTCTAGCCGGGAACGTAGTTCGTAGACGAACAATGAGGTGACGAATATCATCTTCCGCAGCGAGGAGCCCCCCGCAGCGTCCATTTCGTCGACTTAAGCCGGACATCAGTAAGGTTGAACATTAGGAGGGGTCTCCGTTGGGGTCTGCTATAGATCAAGGCTCGTAGTTTACGAGGACGTTGCCATTTGCGCCGAGGAAATCATCCTCCGAGAACAAAGTGTGACTTTTCTCATCGACGTTGCTACGTTGCAAGTTACACTTTACAGTTTTGCAGTAATTTTATTATTTTATTAAACAAGACGAGACTTTTACACTCCCAGTATTAGGAACTTGTAGATGTAGAAACGTTACATTACTGTCTGCAGTGTTATACACACTGTTTGTGAATTTTTTTCTACCGTGCTTATATTAGGTACAAGTAGTGTCGTTTTCGTTTTCAAATTTAACGTACGTTTAATTAACATTTTACTTCAAAATCATCTTTTACAAAAGGGGAATAGAACGTTTGTCAGAGAGATGGGCCTCTTTGCCATGTTGCCACACACGTCGAGAATATTTGGCCTAAAGTTGCAATATTTTCTCAATTTTATAGTATATTTAAATATAACTCAGGTAAATATAATATAACTCAGGTAAAACAAATAATATATTATTTATTATTTCTTAGTAATATAATAATTTATTATTTCTTAGTAATTTCTATCCAGTAATATACCGATGAATTCAAAAAAGAAGGCGAGTTATTGTATACGGTTTGGTCACTCGTTATGGTCCGTGGACCAGTTGCTAGCGCAAGCGGACGAAAACTGTCTTCACTCTTAAATAAAATAAAATTTCGCACAGTATCAGAGAAACGACATTACCTATGGGTATACCTAACATATATCCTTTCCAATTCGTATATATACTTTGGTCGCTGGTCAAAGTACATCAAAGTACGACTCGTATATGACTAATTCCTAACGACGTTGCCGATATTCGTGGATAAGATAAATCTCGTCGTTATGCGTTTGACGTGTATACGTGCTGTACGTCGCGGACGTGTGACTGGAACCTGCGAAAAGACGAAAAAGCGTGGGTGAAGCGGCGACGAGGGCTCTCGTTCATAAATAGCAATATCTGTCGGTTATCGAAGAGAAACTCGGTTTGGTAACGAGCCATCAGCGAGCCAAGGCCACATGGGTCCCGATAATCCCAGAAGGGGTTACCAAACCCTTGTCGAATGATTTGCGGAAATTTCAATCCCGCTTCTCTCCACACACTCCTCTCTTTCTCTCTCTCTCTCTCTCTCTCTCTCTCTCTTATCGCTTCGCCCATCGTAACCTGCATATTATCCATTCTGCCTGTTCTCCCTTCTTCTTTCTGTCTCTCCACCCCACGGTGTCTCTCCGTGTTCGACGTGACAAGTGAACGCGCAGCCGACTTCTCCGCTACACTCCGCTCCGCTTCTCTCTTCTTCCCGAGTCGTTTCGCTCGACGGTCTCTGCTAATGATTTTCGGAAGACGAGCGAAAGCCTCGTCGTCGTTGAGAGCACGTTGCCTGAGCAAGTTGCGAGCCGCGAGAGCGACACGATGTTAATTAGAACGGCGTCAGGGAGCGTACCGCAACCAACCCCTGGCTGCGTGAGAGACTTAGCGAGTTGACTTGATTTCGAGGTTTTAGGCGAAATTTGAATTAGGGGCGGCTTCCTGTAAGAGGCGGCCGAAGGCATCCGCCGGCAAATCCCGTAGGAAGTTAGCGCGGATTACGGGACGCATCCATCACCCGTTTCTTTCGTGTTCCCTGGCGCCTCCTCCTCTTCCACCACCGCAGCGCCAGGAATAGTATTGTCGTGTTTTCCATTTAACTCTCTCTCTCTCTCTCTCCCGGTTAACTCTCTCGGTAGTTGCAACTGTATTGTGGACAAAGAGCACGCGGATACGCAACTTAACTCAAATTAATACAGAGTGTTTGTAAAGTCTCTTTACAATTTAAAAAATTTATTACAAAGGCAAACGAAAAGACAGACAAGTGGAAATTATTACAAAATGAGACGTGTATATTTAAGTTTTCCATTTAACTCTCTCTCTCTTTCTCTCTCTCCTGATGTTCTCTCGGTAGTTGCAACTGTATTGTGGACAAAGAGTACGCGGATACGCAACTTAACTCAAATTAATACAGAGTGTCCGTAAAGTTTCTTTACAATTTAAAAAATTTATTACAAAGGCAAACGAAAAGACAGACAAGTGGAAATTATTACAAAATAAGACGTATATATTTAAGTTTTTTTTTTTTTGCCTCATTTAATACATTTCTATATGGACACCATTCGTTGCACGGAGCACATCAAGACGATACTCGATTTCTTACACGATCGATGTTTTCCTCAGATGTTCTTGGTCGTCCACTCTTCTCTTTATCGAATACTGTCTCTGTCTCCATAAATTTCTTATGTCATGCACGATGGAAGTGACGATGGATTTCTTCCATACTTAGTTCTGAAGTTTCGCTGAGTCTTCAAATCCTTTGGTTTCAGTAAACCGTGATACACGCTGTGCCTTCTCCTGACGAGTAGCCATTTTGTAAGGGGTTCATTTAACAATACCTTATTCATCAACAGAGTATCTGAAATGTATAATGTGATGAAAACTTTGATAAAACCACCGAGAGTACCTAGAACAAATCTGATAAAGATATTTCATCAGTTGCCTTTGTAATAAATTTTCGAAATTGCTAAGAGACTTTATGGACACCCTGTACAATAATAACTCGCGTTTTTACACGAGGATTTGCCAGGTATATCCTCGAAAGATAACACCACACGGTGTATTATATGAATTTCAAATTCCGCTCCGATAAGTGACGGCCATAGAGCTGGCCGTGGCATTATCGCCCGAACGTTTCACCAAAGTTTAAGACATCGTTGGAACTTTTCGAAGCTCTCCTAGACTGCTCCCCGGATAGTTCGGAATTTTCGAATTTCCAGCAAGTTGCAGCGCCGTCGGTGAAACTCAACGACCACTCGCTTTCCTCGAATAACACCGATCGACCGACCCTATCTCGGGGTTGGATAGGTCGACCAACGAAGAAGGGGTGTGTGAGAAAGAGAGAGAGAGAGAGAGAGAGAGAGAGAAAGTTTAATCGAAAGGACGAGAGGTATAAACGCAAAGTCTTTTGTGCACGGTGTGTGTCTCGCCGAACGAGATTCACGCGCCGAGGCGAAACGGTTCGCCCCCGGTGCTCGGCTAATTGTTTCGTTCTGAACCACCGCCGTTCACGACACACCATTGTCATCCCGCGTGTCGAACGATCCTGCCGAGGCGTCGTCGCGATCACGTGGCATCTAGCTAGTACGCTCCTATGTATCTACGGTGCAACGGAGACTACGGACGTTGATCTTCTTTTAAAAAGGCATTAAATCCGACGGGGCAGCGTGGGGCGCGATCTCGGAATAATATCTCATAATTAAAGCGAAGCCCGTGGCGGACGAGTATCAGTCAGACTTAGCGCGGCGATCTGTCAAGTCGGTGTACGAGAAATCCAGACTGGAAAATCTCAACCCTTTTACGCACGGTCACGTGACCTGACAGGAAGGGCGACCGACACGTGACCCCCACTCTTCTCTCTCTCTCTCTCTCTCTCTCTCTCTCTCTCTCTCTCTCTCTCCGTCGGTCGCTGTGTTTTAGATACGCGTGTCAAATCCCAAAACGAAAACTGTCATCTCCCTTTCGCCGCTTCGGCCTCTGCCTTTTTTCATTCCATCTTTCTACAATTATGTTTTTTTCCTTTCTTTCTTTGTTTCGTCTCGCCTTATTTGCTCTGATACACCGGATATCACGGTGGTACGACGCTTGAAAAATTCCTTCGCGACTCGCCGTTTAATTAACAAACGTATAACCCGGCGTTTAGCCAAGTGACAAGAATAATTTGGAAGAAAACTCTCTCTCTCTCTCTTCTCCCTTGTTGTTTCCTCGCGTAGGAAATCGAGACGAACGGAATTTTTCTTTTCTTCTTTTGCGACGGTTAGAGCACGCGATGACTTTATCGTGGATTTTGTGAAAAGAGCGGCGGGGAACTCGTACGGGAACGGCCGCGAGCACAAAAGGGAACGACCGAGCCTCGCGCTCGGTCCACGCACTAATTCTTCTCTCCAAGTTTCCTCTTTTCCGCTGTCGCTACTCTTTTGTGATGACGTCACAGCGTCCAGTCCGCGTTCGGAACGGCGGAAGACAGCCACGTTAATGGCCTCGTAAAAGTTAACGACAATGTCCTCTTACGATTTTCCGCCCGTGGCTTTCTTTCGTTGACTTGTGGAAAACCTAACCTCCCGGCACGGAACGCGGGACCCGTTACCCGAAAGAGCCGCGCGAGAGTCCGAAATTATTTTGTCGCCGACGTGGAATTAATTTCCGCCCTCTGCGCGTTTCCCCCCGCCGGTGCGTCGCAGGAGGATTGAATTTCCGCACGGGATCCACTCTCCTCCCGGGATCGTACGTTCGGATTAGAAAAACTCATTGGCCGCGATTCGCAAGTTTCTGTCGGGCTTCTCCTGATTTTACGACCTCTCTGTCCGCCCTGTATGGCTGGCAAGTTTTCGAACCGGCTCGATAACCCGTTGAAACTTCATTTTCTCTCTTTCTCTCTTTGCGGGAAGTTCTTGGACCGAGGGCTTCTCTCTTTTCTTGGCGAACGAAATTGACGCGGAGACATTCGATAGCGTCTTTATTTTTAAACGAAATATTCAATCCAAAGCGAAAGATTGACATTCATCCGAATATTTCAAAGACGGATCTCATTTCCTCCGGTTGGATTTCTCCGAGCTGATTTTGAATTCCAAGCACGCCTCTTCTAACGTTCAAGTCTCCGTTTCTTCTTGCGAAGGTCTCCAGTGGCAGTGAGTGAAACGAATATTCGATGATTTCTCGTACGCGGTATCACAATTTTCTGGAAACACGTATATCCACCTGTACCGTTAGTTTAAACACTTTTGAATTCCCACTGGAACTTCCGCTGGAATGTTCGTCGACAGTTCGTTTAGTTTCTCTCGTCTATTTTTCGACCCGAATCGTTGGTCGTAAATCCAGCGCGCGAGGAATCTTCGATAATTGGAAGCCCGCTTAGCATATTTCTGGTTCTAATCACAGACACCAGTCAGTAAGTAAGGGCGGTTTAAAGTCTCTGCCATGGCAATCTCTTGGGTCTCCCTGCGCGCCACCCTCGTTGTACCGAGATAGGGGCTTAGGGGTGAGACCAATCTGCTTACAACCCCCTTAGTCTGAATAATTAACCCGGGGGAGAGGAGAATGCGCGCACGACTTTTTGCCTGTGTCATTTATTACGAAATCACCTTGTTCGTTAACTTCGTATTTGAATGTGAATAGGGATAGGAGATGGAAAAGAACACGAGGGGGGAACGATAGAACGATAGAACGATAGAACGAACAGGTAGGACCCGACCACAAGGTGCGGCATCCGCGTTAATCGATCTCCCAGAATTTGTCATGCCTTGGCCCGAACACCTCTCTGTCCGATGACGTTGGAACTTTTTTTCTTCTTCTCTTTTTTTTCCCCTTTCGTTTCCTTTGTCCTTTTCCCCTGTTCTCGTTCCTTCCCCCCCCCCCCATTTCTTCTTCGTTCTTCTGCACCCTCTCCAAAATTCAACCCCACTTCTTTCTTCCTTTTTTTCTTTTTTTTTTTTCATCCAGCCGCAACACCTGAGCGTTTCCCAGGTACGCAGCACCGGGATATCGGTGACGCTCTCAGGTTAATTCTCCGTCATTAGTCACACGTCGGGCAGAAGCCCGGCCGCGTCCGTGGAAAAATTTATTAGCGCTGTGTAGAGCAACGGGTTTCACGCATAAAAGTGTGTATTTGCATGCGAGCGCCACGGCTTTCATTTGCCTAAGCCACGGAGATCCGGAACGGTTGGGATTCGTTGAGGCCGATTTCAACCACCGCTATGCGGCCGTGGCCCACCCCCGGGGACGTGTCCGGATTAATGGCGATTTTGAATATTTAATTAATGAAAGTTCGCCGGCCATGCCCGCTATCCAACTCGTTTTTTCCCCCCCTCACCCTCCCCTCGTGTTTGCGTGGATTTTTTTAATTCCCGCTTCTTTTTTTTTTGCACCCTCTCTCTTCGCATCCGCTGTTTTTTTCTTTTTCTTTTTCACGAACCGCGCGCAACCGTTTATCAAATGGAAAAAGAAAAAAGATCTTCAGTTTTCGTTCCGCAGAGTCGAAGTTTAATTACTTGGGTATTTTTTTCTTTTTTAAATAATCGAAGCAATCAGAGATTCTGTGATGTGTTCCAAAGTGGGTCCAAAGTCAGAGAGTTAGAAATATTATAGCAGATCTCGCCACTTAAATTGCCAAAGTTTCTCGCGCCTCGTTCAGGTATTTCATTACTTTGATCGCAAAGGTTTTAGCGGAATTTCGGCGAGTGGAAGGTCGTCCTCTCGCTGGCAATTATCCCGATTTGTCATGTGAATGGATTATCGCGCCGTAGGTCACTGGAACGTTACTTTTAATAACGAGGGTCGTTAGCCTTCTGACAAATTTCAGAGGCGTCCGCCTACTTCACGCTTCGTCTGCCGTCAACTCGGCCATCCTCAATAGAAATTCGTTTAATCTTTGCTACGGTATTAATTAATAACAACCGCCGGCGGAAGATGATATCTCGCATCAAGTTCTAGGGGGAGGGTTCGGCCGCCTTGTGCGCTTGCCTGTATCGGTGTTCCTGACGTATCGATTAATCGCGCTTTGAATCCAGCCAACGCACCGTGAATGATTAGCACGCGTCGTAATTTTCTAGACTGCTCGTAACGTCCAATCTCCTCTCGTTTCTCGTAGAGCTGTATTTGCCATTTGTAGAAACGTCGCTTTGAGAAGTCTTTCGAATGTTTGTTCTCGAAGACAATTGATCTCTAGTTTTCGTCATTCCTTGACAGAATAGATTTCAAAGAATGGAGATTGCAAAATTTCCTTGGAAATTCTTCTTCAACTTTTATACCTTTGTAGAGGTCTGTGAAAATTCACGACAGAGGAAGGAAAGGTGGAAGAGGAAGAGGAAAAGAAAACGAAAGGTACGCCCTTGAAAACGATCGTTAACTCTTATTCGCGATGACCTCCAGCCATTTGCGCTTTACCCGTTGCCCGTGCACGCTGACTGAGTAAGTACAATCGTTTTTAGACCATACTGTATAAACCCCACGGGCAGAAAGGGGTTAGGGAAGATCATTATCAGAGGCTTAACCACGCGAGAATTTTTAATCAGAGGGTGCGTACCCCTTAGGGTAATACCGTTGCTGCCCGATAAACGGACAACAATTGTCGGCCGGCTGTATTTAATTTGGAAAATCCGGCCGATCCAACGGCGGACAATATTTCAGCGGCGCTCGATTTTTCGAGTAGGTGCTACCCCGTAGGATTACTCGAGTTCAGGCCAGTCATCGAAACCACGCGGTGACATTAGAACAGCGACGGTCGGTGCGCGAGTTACCACTTTTGTATTAGATTCCTCTGACTACGGCGAATGCCCTCGATAATAAAAGTACTCTCGCCTCCGCTCGGCAGCTCGCCTTCTTTCCATATTATTTTTATCGCCGCCACGTCGTCGACTCGACGATTTTCCCTACGAAACTCGCTCTCCTCGAGTCGTTGCCTCTCTCGACACCAAAATAGGATATCTACTTGGGAGGGACTCTCCATCCTTTTCGAGAGGAGGAGGCGGTTTGAAATTTTATTCGAAAATTATCGGGGGAAAATTGGAATACTTGTCGAGTAATTCCCTCCTTTCGATTTCATTTCCTCCGAATGGCATTCGGCCGTGTTTCGGGCGACGGCGTCGTTGACTCCGACCCCTCTCGGAACCACTAAACCAAACGAACCGTGGATAGCGAAGCGCGTTCACGGAGCGCCGCTGATTAGCATCATCTTAAGGTCGTACACAGCGTCGTAAGTATTCCGTCCCTTTGGTATTCATATGCAAAACTGACCAGATAGTGACCGTCGATTTACATAACGTTAGATTGACCGTGATTTCATTTAACCAAAGGGTCTCGAGCTGCTCTTACGACGGAAACTGCTAAGAGCTTCCTCAGAGGCAGCCACCGTCGTGTAAATTCATGCAAAGTATCGTTCCCGAGGTGGCCAGCCGTCCAGTCAAGAGCTTTGTAAACGAAACCGGGTGCCGGTTTCGATTCTACCTCCCAATTAGGCCACCTCGTGCGTGTAAAATTCATTTTTTATAAAAATATTCGTCGTTCCATTACATTTACCAACGAAATTTCACAAAAAGTAATTTACCTTTGATAGCAACTGTTGTGCGTTTTTGAACAAAAAGTTCCGTTCTTCGTAAAAATGTCGATATTAAAACGTTGCACGTTTTCTTTTCTTAAAGCTTGCCAGTAAATACTAGATACTACAGAAATTAAAAATATTCAAATCACGAGTCCACAATTCGCTCTCAAGCTGCTATCGAATATTGTTAATAAATTTTGTAAAAAGAAAACAGACACGCGAATGTCACTCGAAACTCGTAATAATGAAAAATATTCCAAATCTCTTGCGAGAGAGAGAGAGAGAGAGAGAGAGAGAGAGAGAGAAAAGAAAGAAAGAAAAGAAATCGGCTTGCCGATTGATTTTAATTGTCACCGTTGGAAGCGGTATCGCGAGAGTCGGTCGTTCCCCGGTCGTTCCGCGCCGAGCGAATCGATACGCGCACGCCAGGAATACTTTCGTTAATACGCTTACATTCTGCCAGCGGAATCGCGGACCCGTGAAACATGGTATTAAGGGAGAGCAGCGATCCCTGATGGTAACAAATGATAGGATCCTTAATGGCCGAGGCACGTACACGTCGCTCGGTGTATAGAGAGACTTGTACACATCGAACGCGTCTCGCCGTGAATCGGCCGCACGGTTGTCCCTTTGATCGATTGCTTTTGTCACTTAGCTACCGTGAAAGGCTTTGTCGCGATTGTGCCTTTTAATTACCAACTTAATTATCTCTCTCTCGTGCCTCTCGTCTCCGCTTTTCCTCCTCTCGTCGCGGCGGCTGTACACGCTCGCGCAGGAACGCGTGCCGCTGACGAACCGAGGGTCGCTTTCACGAAACTTTAAAACCTTATTACCAATGGATCGTGGCAGTCTACGATGTCGTCAATAAAATACTCTCTCTCTCTCTCTCTCTCTCTCTCTCTCTCTCTCTCTC
>NW_025110301.1:65492-74155 GCF_011392965.1 Frieseomelitta varia | reverse complement strand
CTCTCTCTCTCTCTCTCTCTCTCTCTCTCTCTCTCTCTCTCTCTCTCTCTCTCTCTCTCTCTCTCTCTCTCTCTTTCTCTTCGTACACAGGGTGGCTAGAAGTACGAGTTCCGTGTTATTCCGCAACGCACCGGCCGTTTTCGTTTCACAACGATCTTTTTGTTTCGTTCACGGTCCGCTGAAGGCGCGAAGAAGTAAAAGTGTCAGCTCGTGCAACACTGCCGAGCAGTGGAGGGAAATTGATCAGCGGCTGCTAACGGCTCCATTACGAAATGAAGTCGGTACGGGCTGGTTGTGGAACCCGTGTAACTCGTTCTTTCTCTGCTTCGAACGACGCGTCGCGAATTCTCTCGCGTCAGCGACGTGGACGATTCGTACACGGCGAACACCGTGTATATTCGCAGCAGTATGGTGTGTAGGTGGTGCACGCAGGGCGTACGGGATACGGGTTACTAAGGCCTCCATAATGACCACTGCAACCCTGCCCTCACACACAATCCCATAATTAAATCCGTTAATCAAGGCTTACTGCTCGGACTGACCCTATCAACTTGGTTTATTGTGATCTGCGTAATCTATGCTAAATTAAGACGGACCGTCGTCGCGGAATCGCAGGTCTAGTTTGCGTAACTCGTGCTACGCGTTCGGCATTAATTAGAGGACGAGTACTTAGTTTTGATTATAACCGCGACGCTCGGTACACGACGACCGTTCTCTCTATTCACCGGAGGAGGATCTTCTTTTACGAGCGATCGTGGGTAATAACGCGGCGAAGGTATCGAGGGATTTGTTAACCAAGTAACTGCGAATAATTAAAAAGAAAGAGATGGACGAGCAAGGGACACGAAATACATTGTTCGAGATAAACGAGAGTTGAAGGATCAGCTCTGTTGCACCACCACCCCAAGAGAACAAACGAACGACTGTCTTTTGATGTAACGGATTAATTTGACTTCCATTCTACGTTTTATTGTAGCATTCAAGGATATGAACGGAGTGTCTTGATCTTGGTAGATTAATATCTTGTTTGTGCATGTGATACGTTTCAGAAAGTCGCTATTAATGATTTTTATCGCACGAAGTGGGCAAGTGTCTCGATACGTTAGTTTCACGATATTGAGATGAATATGGATTTTAGCACTATCATTGGAAAAGTTTGAAAGCACAAAATTTGCGCAAGAGTCGCGGCTGCCTCTCGCGTTTACACGTATGATACAATTTAGACAATCGCTGTTACGAAGATTTTCTAAATTGCACGATTGCAGGAGAATACAAGTGGACAGGTGTCTTGTCACATTGTTTTCATGACGTCGACATTGAGACAAGGACGGATTGCTACGCAATCGTTGAAGAAAATACATAGATTGAAAATGTATCTTCTTCCGATCGTGTAGCTTGAAACCACAAAGTATCGCGTCGAATTGCGACTCCCTGATAAATCTCAGATTTATTCACGGTGGAAACATTTGGTGTTCATTCGACTTGCTCGTACAAAACCGCCTGACGACCCGTCACAAAGGGAAATAATCCATTGATCTCTCTTTCGATCGTTGAAAGTCGCCAACTTTACTCCCTGCGAGTAGCCCCGTCTGTGACGCCTCGTCTGTGCAACGAGGTGGGCATTCATCGAGATAAAAAGCGACTCACCGCGTCAGAAGCGGATCACCGAAGTTTCTTCGTCTTTAGATTCGTCTTAGAATTAATTGTCTGGCTTATCTCTCCGGGTGGGTTCCTCGTCTCTCACGCTTTATTGCTCAGAACGAGAGAGAGAGAGAGAGAGAGAGAGAGAGGCTTAGCATCGATCCGTACCCGACAGTTCTCCCATTTTCCCTCTGCCTCGCTCCTCCGTCCGCCCCGACGTTCCGTTGGCTTTGAAATGACAGAAGTCAAGTAGAGCGAAATACGGAGAACGCGGTTGAAGTGTAATTGGCACTGGAGTGCACTCGTCTTGGTTCATTAGAGAAAATATCTTCCCCATTGTCGAGGGGCTTACGTAGCTTCTCTCTCTTTCTCTCTCTCTCACTCGTCTTCTCTGCTTTTTTCCACTGTGCGTGCCACGCCGCATCCGTTTCTCTTTTTCTTTCTTTCTTTCTTTTTTTTTGTTTCTTCTCTCCGTCTATTCCCGGATAGAGAGAGAATTATTTTTGTTTCGAGTGGATACGGTCACTCGATGCAATCACCCTCGGGGGGGGGCCGGTTGGCCTGTTCGACTCCGGGGGCTACTACGCGCGGCCGGCTTATTGTGGAACGTGGAAACGCGGGAAAGCTTGTGACAGTCTAATCTTCTCGAGTATTCCGGAGAATAGAGGCTGATTCTCGAGTGATCTCCAAAGGAATTGACCCGGACGAGCACTCGCGCTCCTCAACCCGCAATTCCATATTTCGCGTTTCTTCGGAAGCCGAGGTTTCTTCTTTGAACTTCTCCTCCTCCTCGTCGTACTCTGTTCGTTGACATTCTCGTCGTCGTCGTCGTCGTAGGAATAACTAAACCAGCGCGTATCGCCGCCTTTTGATCCGCTCGCGTAACTTATGATACACTCCCCAATGTACCTTTGGTTTGTGTTTATTCCCAGGAATAAGAGCGTCGTTTGAATGAAACCACCCTTGTGGCATTCTTGGCGCTCTTCTGAAGCCAGAAGAGGAAAAAGGTACGCTTAGAAAAGACGAATGCTCGTCGCTTAGTAGTGGTTCGCCTGTGTGTGCGTGTGGAGCGGTGTGTGACAACATCCGAATCGTCACCGGTGAACGATGTTTCGCGACACTTAACGCGCAAGCAGCGGCAGCGGTAGCGCGAGGGGCGAGCAACGAAATCTATTACAACCGCAAACTTAACACTCGAAGCACGCACCACCGGAGAGAAACCAGCGTCGTTTCGAGTCGTTCCCATTACGTAATAAAAAAAAACTCACGTTTAATGGCCACCATGTTTTACCAACAGCTTATTAACCGCAAAACGGTTTCCTCGCGATGGCCCTTTTCAAATTCCCTTACGCGACAGGGAGGGAAAATACGCGCGACAATGCGCGTGGCCTGGCATTGGCAGATGCGGCGGCCAGAGCGAGACAGCGGGACAGAGAGCGAGGGAGAAGGAAAGGGGTACACGTCGTCGCACACTTTTCGAGGAGAGTCTCTGCGAGCCCTCTCCACCTCGGTGGAAAGGAGAAATATACGGGCCCGCCTTTGTGCACGAGTGGAGTGTGCACGTACAAGAGGTTTTTAAGAGACGAGTGCTTACTTCTGCATACCTGCATACTTCAGGTCTGCGAAAGCACCTGTTGAAACCCCCCTCCGTGGGCTTTACAGAGTCCATTCGCTCACTTCGAAGCCGATTCATCGACCGATCCCGGATCGTTGAGCAATATATCGCTCCCGACCGATCGTTAATGGAATCGAGACCGTTTCGAAGTAAAATATTTTTCTTGCGCGCTGCGAGTTTCGATAATACGCGAGTCTCTCTTTCTCTCTATTATTTCAACCGCCTGGGCTGCGGTGGCTGCGTCTCGAAGAGAGGCACACACGGGGTTACGCGATCGAAACGAACAAATATCTCTCTCGTCGTCGAACGAAATATCGCTCGGCGTCTGTGCTCGTGCGTATGCTATCGAGCATATGTAGCTAGAGCGTGCGGCGTATCGTTTACGTTGTACGGCTGCAGCCGCTCGACGCGACACGTAACCGGTAGTATCGCAGCCAGTCGCGTAAGAGGCGAAACACACTGATTATTTATAATCAGCGCCGAGGGGCACCTGCTAAACGACGTTCCCATGCGAGCTGAAATAGTTCGGTTTACGAGAAGGGGGGTCTCAGTCTCCCTTTCGATAAAAAGGCAAGCACGAGTCGCACGGACTCGCGCGTCACAAGGTGGTGGTGCTCTCTCCCCCTGGCTAAATATAACGAAGATACTGCGGCGCGCGGCCACCGTTGAACGGGGAAAAACATCGAAACCACCGTGTCGCGTAAATATAGAACCTCTCCCACGACGCTTGAAAACGCGCTAGGTGGATATTTTCTGCGTTCGGCGTTCTGTTTGGCGTTGCGCTCTCTCTTCACCCTTTACCTGAAACGCGAGAATCCATTTACGATCGTCTACTTCGAGCTTAGAATCCTTCCAGCCGTGCGAAAGGTGATGGTTGGTAGTCAATCGATGATCGGCAAACACGTTTTGCCAAACGGCAAATTGTTTGTCCCAAATTCTAACATTTTCTCAGTTTTAAGTATATTTAATTGTAACCCAGGCAAAACAAGCGATAAATTTATTACTTCTTGATAATTTCTACCCAGTAATGTCATACCGATGAGTTCAAATGAAGAAGAAAGCGAGGAATTATTGTATACGGTTCGGTCACTCGTTATGGTCCGCAGTCAGTTGCCAGCGCAAGTTAACCTCTTACGTTGCGCTGGAATGACGTGCCACGCACGTCGAAAATTTTTTGCCCCAAATTGCAACATTTTCTCAGTTTTAAGTGTATTTAATTGTAACCTAGGCAAAACAAGCGATAAACTTATTACTTCTTGATAATTTCTACCCATTGATGTCATACCGACGTGCTCAAATGAAGGAGAAAGCGAGGAATTATTGTATACGGTTCGGTCGCTCGTTATGGTCCGCGCGAACCAGTTGCCACCCCAAGGGGTTAAAGCTTGGCTAATACGCCAATACGCGGCGAGAAGATTACGCCTTTGCATCGCGTAAGTATCGAGAGATACATAGAGAGAGAGAGAGAGAGAGAGAGAGAGAGTGGAGCGCGAAGAGATACGACGAATACGCTATAAATCAAACGAGCCGGCTCGGCCGGAACGGCCGTGAATCCACGACGGGAAGGAATAAGCGAGCGGAGCGCAGCTTCCTCGTTCGCTCGACGATGGCCGAGATGTATGATGTATTACGCTCGGTCCGCTAAAAAAAAAAAAAAACCAGCTCCCCTCGTGAGTTCTCTGATATAGATTTTATTGGGGAGCAAAGCCGGCCTACGTGACGGCTCATTACCCGGTTTCGCGGTGGACAGTCGAACAGTGGCCACCCCATTGCTCTTACCAACTCTCGTGTGTAACGTACACACCGTTATACGCACGTGCATGCGTGTACGTGGAATATCTGTACACATACGTGGATAGTGTCCTGCGACCTGGAAACCAGTGGACAGAAGCAGCCATGTGTTACGTCTCATCCCACGCGAGCCGCCCTGGTCAACCATTCGCATTATAAAACCATAAAACGTAGTATTTTCGTGGCCGATGGTGTGGCTCGCCCTTTCACAGCCCGGGCCCACCGGCCATGTGTCCGACACTTTTTCGGAAAAATTGCTGTCGTGAAACCGCCGCGAGCGAGGCAGAATGGGGCCTCCCCCCCTTCATTTCCCCGTCACGCCGCCATTCGATCCTCGTTCATCTTCATAAGGGGGAAATAGAATAAAAAATTGTTTTTCACCAGCGCCAACCGCAGGCAGGCTCGCTTCAATTACCGAGGTCTCGAGATGAAACGCGTACGAACGTGGCGTTTTCGCGCCACCGTAAAATGATTCACCCCCTTGGCTCTGCGTTTCGGTGTGTTTCGTCCGAATGGGCGAATTCAGGGGAGACAGGACATAGGGGAATTTAATCGAAGATTTTTAGCAGACCGGTTGACGCAAGCCAGACGTTGCGAGACGATACTTTCTGTACGCGCGCGCGTTGACTTTTCGACGAGGCCCGTCGGTGGTAAAAGAGTGTCGTCGTCGTCGTTCACGCGTCCGAGCAATTTCGTTTTGAAACAAAACGCGTGTGTATGCTTTGCCGCGTTAAGTGGCGCAGCCACTCGATATAGACGATATATATTTTTGTAAGTGCTACTGTCGGCGAGCGAACGCCACTTGAACTTCTCTCTCTCTTTTTTTTTTTTCTCGCGCCCACGTGTCGGACGCTCATTGTGTTCAACTTGCGCGTAATGTAGCTCTCGCGCTCTCACTCGTGTCTCTGTATATAGGTCTTCTATATCTCCGCGAGTTGCATACTTGTAAAAGAATATTGCTGCGATAATTTTGTATTAGTAGAGAAAGCTACGTTATGGACAACTTTCTAAAATAAAATTCAATTCATAGAGAAAGAAATTCAATTTGTAGGTTTTATCAGAGGAGAATTGTTTTGTTGTAACTTCTTAAAAATTTACGATGGAAAATATAGAAACCATATCTCATGCCCTCTTTACTCGATCCAGTTTTTATATTTAGTATCGATCGCGATCACAGGGCTTTCCCCTTACGTGCTACCTTTTAAATATAAAACGCGTTCTCCCAGCAACGCGCTCGCTCCGACAGCTTTCCTCTTTCTCTCTCTCTCTCTCTCTCTCTCTCTCTCTCTCTCTCTCTGGAGAGAGAGGGAACTATGTTTTGAGAACGCGTTTCTGGAGGCCGGGAGACAAATTCATTTTCATGTTCCACGCGGTGTGCGCGACACCGGCACAATGTCGGATTCCATCGCGAAGAAAGGGAGGGTCGTCGCGCCAGGTTAATCCCTGGCTCTCCTTCTTTTTTTTGAGAAGGGTGGACCCACGCACAGCCCGAGAGCGAGAAGATTGAATGGAATTAATATTTAATTGTTAACAGATACGCTCGGGGGCCCGAGTGCGGGGAAGATGCATTTTCGGCGGCTGACAAAGGCCCGACCAGCCGAAGAATAGTAGCCTTAACTAACTATAGACTCCTTGGACGACATAATCTCTGTCCTAACATGCGAGGCGAGTGTGTGTTCTTTGCCGCTAAGTACACATTCAAGCACGTTCCCTCCTCGCGCTCGGTCGCTGGTCGCGCGCCAGTGTGGGTGCTCTCTATCCAAAGAGAAAGATAAGCGAACAGATAGATAGAGAAGGAAGAGCAGACAGAGAGAGAGAGAGAGAGAGAGAGAGGTGGGAAGAGAAAGAGTTTACGGGGGTGTGCGCGTGTTTGTGCGAGAGATGAGGGGACGACGCGAGAGAGGGAGCTCTGATCTTTATGAGTCACCGTCATTCGGATAAAAATACCGGGGTGCTTGTACAAACAGTTACCCTTCGGGTGTCTTTTCGAGCGACGCTCTATCTCGGACAGGTTCACACGGCACTCGACCAACCAGGTGGCTTCACCTGAAAGACGGCCAGACATTCACCAATCCTCCCTCGCTCTTTTACTCGAAACGAGGACACCGTTTCTCTACAATATATATCGTCGTATAATAACGAGAAGCGCGCGTTACGTCACTCAATCACCCACCCCGTTTGATCGTTTATTCTTTAAAGTTCTCGATCGATTAACCGTATTTATCTTCCGTTTCTCCGATCCGATCAGATAAATTTCTGACTACGCTTTCTGAATTGGTGGGGAGGGGGGGTGTTGGACGCGAGACGGAAAGATGATTCTGCCGGTATCGAATCGGTATCGTGTATCGTAGATGTCACGAAACGATATTTGGGATGGTCGGAAGATTAATACTCGTGGAATCTCGTGTCACAGAGGTCCGCGCGTATGTTCGTTATATGGTAATCCGTTGGTTGCCGTAAAGCGGAAGTGGCAGATATCCAGCGGCTCCTTGAATCATCCGAAATAAATTCATCGGGGGGACACGTGTAGGTATGCGTACGTTGCGGAGCGAGTTTTCTTTCTCTCTTTTTCTTTCTGGTAGACAGCGGTGGTGCGGGTCATTTGTCAAGAAGCTGAGCAGCCGATAGATTCCATCGGCTGCTGGCTAGCCAATCGAGCTCGATCGTAAACACCGGGGATACCTTTAGCAGTCTCTTATTTCCGCACGAAGCGCGAGTAATAATACGCGATAAATAACAATATACGCGAACGCGGAGGATCGTGTTCTAGTTTCATCTGGGATTCGAGGGGGCACGGGTCGTCGATTTCGCGCGCCGATCGTTTCGAAGGACCGCGCGAGCACGAGGAACGCGTTGGTACGGGGGAGGGGGGGGGGGGGGGGGGGGGCACCAGGTAAAACGATCATAAATATCGCCGACAATGCCCTGCTGTTTGACACTAATACTAATGATCCGCGCTACGGGACGATAATAGATAAACCGATACAAAGGCGATGGAAAATCGGTGAAATTGAGCAGAACGGATGTTCCGCCGGTGGGCCTTTGAAACGGCAGTTTCCGGTCCGCTGGCCATGCTCGCCCGACTCTCGACTTTAATGATGGGAAATGACGGTTTATGAGCTCGACGACGGGGTTTGATTTATTCCCTGGTACGTTTCGTCTATCCGTGGATCCTGCTTGCGCCTTTGAAAGAAACAGTAGGATTGTTTGTTTGAAGCTGCGACAATAAAGGCGTGTGTGTGTGTGTGTGTGTGTGTGTGTGTGTGTGTGTAGGACTGTATGCTATATATTTTCACAATTATTGATAAAATACGACAGCCATTTGATAATTACTTTCTGTCGTATCAAAGCCCTCTCTTTATAATTGGTAATTTATCGCCGATCGGAGGACAAAGCAATTTCAATATAAAACGTCGAGAGTGTCTAAAGAGAATTATCCTCTATTGAGGAGTTTCAAAAGTAATTTGAATTGGCAACTTTTACTGGTATAGATCTGGCAACAGAGATACGTTATTATTACGAAATACGAATTATTATTGGATTTATTTGTTTTTGAAGCACCTTGATTTCACAGGAATGCTTCGATGTTTGAAAAAGAACCCCCCCCCCCCCCCCC